>NW_017193595.1:0-9734 GCF_001704415.2 Capra hircus
AACCCCGGCTAGAAAGTCGAGCAGTGCAGGGAAAACAGGTTTCCCTGGAATGGACTGAGACATCTGGGGACTCTGGGAATGGTGGCACAACCCTGGAGTTCCTCTCAACATTCCTGTGGAGAGCGCCTCCTCTGAGATGCGAAGGGAACGCCGGGAATTCTTTCCCGACACCGCAGGGAAAGGATCCCTACTCTCGAGCTAGGAGGCGGAAACGGGTCTCTGCTGGATGTGGGCGGAATCTCGTGCTTCCTCTCGAGTGGAGACCGGTTTTCGAGGAACTTCTTGAGTTGCAGTAAAGGGTGAAAGACCCTTTGGAAGTTCCAGATGTTAGATGCGATTAGCCTCAGACGCCTCAGCGGAAATGGCCTCATCTCGCCTGGGGAGAACCTCCTGGATTTTCTCGAGTTGCGGCAGGTGCTCTCGACTTACGACGGGACCTCAGGGACCCCGCTTGGTGGCCTCAGGAAAGGCCAGTCCCCATGCGAGATGCTCGGGGGCCTCTCGGATTCCTCTCCCGTCGAAGCGGGGCCTAAGACCTTGTGTGGAATCGGTGCCGGAACCTGAGGATTCCTCTCCAGTGCTGACATGGATCTTGGGTACTTCTGGAGTCTCCCCAGGGGAGTCAGTCCTCGTCTCGAGTGGGGGCATGCACGTGCTTTCCTCCCGAGCTGTAGCAGCAGTGTCACGCTTCCCTTCGCGTGGATCAAGGGATCTGTGGCTTTCCCTCGAGGCTTTTCCCACGAGGCTTTCCCACAGGGCTGTCCCACGTGCCACCGTGGTGTGAGTCGATCCTCGGCTTGAAAGTCGAGGCAGTGCAGGGAAAACAGGTTTCCCTGGAATGGACTGAGACATCTGGGGGACTCTGGGAATGGTGGCACGACCCTGGAGTTCCTCTTGCCTTTCCTGTGGAGAGCTCCTCTCTTGAGATGCGACGGAACGCGGGAATTCTTTCCCGACCACGCAGGGAAAGGATCCCTCCTCTCGAGCTAGGAGCGGAAACGGGGCTCTCTGGATGTGGGCGGGACTCTCGTGCTTCCTCTCGAGTGGAGACGGGTATTGGGGGGAACTTCTTGAGTTGCAGCAAGGGTGTGAAAGACCCTTTGGAAGTTCCAGATTTAGGACAGATCCGCCTCAGGCGGAGACGGCAGACCACTTCATTTCCTAATGACCTGAATAAGTCAAAACTTCCAGGAAGGCTCCATTTCTTCACACCTAAACTGGAACTTTCATTCACACCCTTGCTGCAACTCAAGAAGTTCCCCACATACCCGTCTCCACTCGAGAGGAAGCACGAGGCCCACATCCAGAGGAGCCCCGTTTCCGCCTCCTAGCTCGAGAGGATGGATCCTTTCCCTGCGTGTGGTCGGGAAAGAATTCCCGGCGTTCCGTCGCAACTCAAGATGAGGAGCTCTCCACAGGAAAGGCGAGAGGAACTCCAGGGTCGTGCCACATTCCCAGAGTCCCCCAGATGTCTCAGTCCATTCCAGGGAAACCTGTTTTCCCTGCACTGCCTCGACTTTCAAGCGAGGATCGACTCACACCACGGTGGCACGTGGGACAGCCCTGTGGGAAAGCCTCGTGGGAAAGCCTCATGGGAAAGCCTCGAGGGAAAGCCCCTGATCCCTTGATCCACGCGAAGGGAAGCGTGACACTGCTGCTACAGCTCGGGAGGAAAGCGCACGTGCATGCCCCACTCGAGACGAGGACTGACTCCCCTGGGAGACTCCAGAAGTACCCCAAGATCCATGTCAGCACTGGAGAGGAATCCTCAGGTTCCGGCACCGATTCCACACAAGGTCTTAGGCCCCGGCTTCGACGGGAGAGGAATCCCGAGAGGCCCCCGAGCATCTCGCATGGGGACTGGCCTTTCCTGAGGCCACCAGAGCGGGTCCCTGAGGTCCCAGTCGTAAGTCGAGAGCACCTGCCGCAACTCGAGAAAATCCAGGAGGTTCTCCCCTCCAGGCGAGATGAGGCCCATTTCCGCTGAGGCGTCTGGAGGCTAATCGCATCTAACATCTGGAACTTCCAAAGGGTCTTTCACTCCTTTACTGCAACTCAAGAAGTTCCTCGACAAAACGGTCTCACTCGAGAGGAAGCACGAGATTCCCGCCCACATCCAGCAGAGACCCGTTTCCGCCTCCTAGCTCGAGAGTAGGGATCCTTTCCCTGCGTGGTCGGGAAAGAATTCCCGGCGTTCCCTTCGCATCTCAAGAGGAGGCGCTCTCCACAGGAATGTTGAGAGGAACTCCAGGGTTGTGCCACCATTCCCAGAGTCCCCAGATGTCTCAGTCCATTCCAGGGAAACCTGTTTTCCCTGCACTGTCTCGACTTTCTAGCCGGGGTTGGACTCACACCACGGTGGCACGTGGGACAGCACTGTGGGAAAGCCTCTTGGGAAAGCCTTGATGGAAAGCCACAGATCCCTTGATCACACGAAGGAAGCGCGACACTGCTGCTACAGCTCGGTAGGAAAGTGCACGTGCATGCCCCCACTCGAGACGAGGACTGACTCCCCTGGGGAGACTCCAGAAGTACCCCAAGATCCATGTCAGCACTGGAGAGGAATCCTCAGGTTCCGGCACCGACTCCACACAAGATCTTAGGCCCCTGCATCGACGGGAGAGGAATCCCGAGAGGGCCTCGAGCAACTCGCATGGGGGACTGGCCTTTCCTGACGCCACCACAGCGGGTCCCTGAGGTTCCCGTCGTAAGTCGAGAGCACCTGCCGCAACTCGAGAAAATCCAGGAGGTTCTGCCCTCCAGGCGAGATGAGGCCCATTTCCGCTGAGGCGTCCTGAGGCTAATCACACCTAAACTCTGGAACTTCCAAAGGGTCCTTCACACCCTTACTGCAACTCAAGAAGTTCCTCGAAAAACCGGTCTCCACTCGAGAGGAAGCACGAGAGTCCCGGCCCACATCCAGCGGAGACCCGTTTCCGCCTCCTAGCTCGAGAGGAGGGATCCTTTCCCTGCCTGGTCGGAAAAAAATTCCCGGCGTTCCGCTCGCATCTCAAGAGGAGGCGCTCTCCACAGGAAAGTCGAGACGAACTCCAGTGTCATGTCAATATTCCCAGAGTCCTGCAGAAGTCTCAGTCCATTCCAGGGAAACTGTTTTCCCTGCACTGCCTCGACTTTCAAGTCGAGGATCGACGCACACCAAGGTGGCACGTGGGACAGCCCTGTGGGAAAGCCTCGTGGGAAAACCTCGTGGGAAAACCTCGAGGGAAAGCCCCAGATCCCTTGATCCACGCCAAGGGAAGCGCGACACTGCTGTTACAGCTCGGGAGGAAAGCGCACCTGCATGCCCCCACTCGAGACGAGGACTGACTCCCCTGGGGAGACTCCAGAAGTACCCCAAGATCCATGTCAGCACTGGAGAGGAATACTCAGGTTCCGGCACCGATTCCACACAAGGTCTTAGGCCCCGGCTTCGACGGGAGAGGAATCCCGAGAGGCCCCCGAGCATCTCGCTTGGGGACTGGCCATTTCCTGAGGCCACCACAGCGGGTCCCTGAGGTTCCCGTCGTAAGTCGAGAGCACCTGCCGCAACTCGAGAAAATCCAGGAGGTTCTCCCCTCCAGGCGAGATGAGGCCCATTTCCGCTGAGGCGTCTCGAGGCTAATCACAACTAAACTCTGGAACTTCCAAAGGGTCCTTCACACCCTTGCTGCAACTCAAGAAGCTCTCCGACATACCCAACTCCACTCGAGAGGAAGCACGAGAGTCCCGCCCACATCCAGAGGAGCCCCGTTTCCGCCTCCTAGCTCGAGAGGAGGGATCCTTTCTCTGCGTGGTGGGGAAAGAATTCCCGGCGTTCCCGTCGCATCTCAAGTGGAGGCACTCTCCACAGGATAGGCGAGAGGAACTCCAGGGTCGTGCCACATTCCCAGAGTCCCCCAGATTTCTCAGTCCATTCCAGGGAAACCTGTTTTCCCTGCATTGCCTTGACTTTCAAGCCGAGGATCGACTCACACCACGGTGGCACGTGGGACAGCCCTGTGGGAAAGCCTCGTGGGAAAGCCCCATGGGAAAGCCTCGAGGGAAAGCCCCTGATCCCTTGATCCACGCGAAGGAAAGCCTGACACTGCTGCTACAGCTCGGGAGGAAAGCGCACGTGCATGCCCCCACTCGAGACGAGGACTGACTCCCCTGGGGAGACTCCAGAAGAAACCCCAAGATCCATGTCAGCACTGGAGAGGAATCCTCAGGTTCCGGCACTGACTCCACACAAGGTTTTAGGCCCCAGTATCGATCGGAGAGGAAACCCGAGAGGACCCCGAGAGGCCCCCGAGCAACTCACAAGGGGACTGGCCTTTCCTGAGGCCACCAGAGCGGGTCCCTGAGGTCCCCGTCGTAAGTCGAGAGCACCTGCCGCAACTCGAGAAAATCCAGGAGGTTCTCCCCTCCAGGCGAGATGAGGCCCTTTTCCACTGAGGCGTCTGGAGGCTAATCACATCTAACATCTGGAACTTCCAAAGGGTCCTTCACACCCTTGACTGCAACTCAAGAAGTTCCTCCGAAAAACCCGGTCTCCACTCGAGAGGAAGCACGAGAGTCCCGCCCACATCCAGCGGAAGACCCGTTTCCGCCTCCTAGCTCGAGAGGAGGGATCCTTTCCCTGCGTGGTCGGAAAAAAATTCCCGGCGTTCCGGTCGCAACTCAAGAGGAGGGCGCTCTCCACAGGAAAGTCGAGACGAACTCCAGTGTCGTGTCAATATTCCCAGATTCCCGCCAGAAGTCTCAGTCCATTCCAGGGAAAATTGTTTTCCCTGCACTGCCTCGACTTTCAAGTCGAGGATCGACTCACACCAAGGTGGCACGTGGGACAGCCCTGTGGGAAAGCCTCGTGGGAAACCTCGTGGGAAAGCCTCGAGGGAAAGTTCCAGATCCCTTGATCCACGCCAAGGGAAGGCGCGACACTGCTGTTACAGCTCGGGAGGAAAGCGCACCTGCATGACCCCACTCGAGACGAGGACTGACTCCCCTGGGGAGACTCCAGAAGTACCCCAAGATCCATGTCAGCACTGGAGAGGAATCCTCAGGTTCCGGCACCGATTCCACACAAGGTCTTAGGCTCCGGCTTCGACGGGAGAGGAATCACGAGAGGCCCCCGAGCATCTCGCATGGGGACTGGCCTTTCCTGAGGCCACCAGAGCGGGTCCGTGAGGTCCCAGTCGTAAGTCGAGAGCACCTGCCGCAACTCGAGAAAATCCAGGAGGTTCTCCCCTCCAGGCGTGATGAGGCCCATTTCCGCTGACCGTCTGGAGGCTAATCATATCTAACCTTTGGAACTTCCAAAGGGTCCTTCACACCTTTACTGCACCTCAAGAAGTTCCTCGACAAACCTGTCTCAACTCGAGAGTAAGCACGAGATTCCCGCCCACATCCAGCAGAGACCCGTTTCCGCCTCCTAGCTCGAGAGGAGGGATCCTTTCCCTGCGTGGTCGGGAAAAAATTCCCGGCGTTCCCGTCGCATCTCAAGAGGAGGCGCTCTCTACAGGAATGGCGAGAGGAACTCCAGGGTCGTGCCACCATTCCCAGAGTTCCCCAGATGTCTCAGTCCATTCCAGGGAAACCTGTTTTCCCTGCACTGTCTCGACTTTCTAGCCGAGAATGGACTCACACCACGGTGGCACGTGGGACATCCCTGTGGGAAAACCTCGTGGGAAAGCCTCGTGGGAAAGCCTCGAGGGAAAGCCACAGATCCTTGATCCAGGCGAAGGGATGCGTGACACTGCTGCTACAGCTCGGGAGGAAAGCTCACGTGCATGCCCCCACTCGAGACGAGGACTGACTCCCCTGGGGAGACTCCAGAAGTACCCCAAGAAGCATGTCAGCACTGAAGAGGAATCCTCAGATTCCGGCACCGAAGCCACACAAGGTCTTAGGCCCCGGCATCGACGGGAGAGGAAACCCGAGAGGCACCCGAGCAACTCGCATGGGGACTGGCCTTTTCTGAGGCCACCAGAGCGGGTCCCTGAGGTCCCCGTCGTAAGTCGAGAGCACCTGTCGCAACTCGAGAAACCAGGCTCCCCTCCAGGCGAGAATGAGGCCTTCCTGAGTCTCGGCTAACAACCTAACCTATGGAGCCGGTTGAGGAACCAGTCCATAGGATTTTACTCGAGATTAGCGGAAAGCCATCTCGGTAGGAACCTCCTGGATTTCTCGGTGCGACATGTACGACTTACGGGGACCTCAGGGACCCGCTCTGGTGGCCTCAGAAAAGGCCAGTCCCCATGCGAGTTGCTCGGGTGCCTCTCGGGTTTCCTCTCCCGTCGATGCCGGGGCCTAAGACCTTGTGTGGCTTCGGTGCCGGAATCTGAGGATTCCTCTTCAGTGCTGACATGCTGTCTTGGGTACTTCTGGAGTCTCCCCAGGGGAGTCAGTCCTCGTCTCGAGTGGGGCATGCACGTGAGCTTTCCTCCCGAGCTGTAGCAGCAGTGTCACGCATCCCTTCGCCTGGATCAAGGGATCTGTGGCTTTCCCTCGAGGCTTTCCCACGAGGCTTTCCCACGAGGTTTTCCCACAGGGATGTCCCACGTGCCACCGTGGTGTGAGTCCATTCTCGGCTAGAAAGTCGAGACAGTGCAGGGAAAACAGGTTTCCCTGGAATGGACTGAGACATCTGGGGAACTCTGGGAATGGTGGCACGACCCTGGAGTTCCTCTCGCCATTCCTGTAGAGAGCGCCTCCTCTTGAGATGCGACGGGAACGCCGGGAATTTTTTCCCGACCACGCAGGGAAAGGATCCCTCCTCTCGAGCTAGGAGGCGGAAACGGGTCTCTGCTGGATGTGGGCGGGAATCTCGTGCTTACTCTCGAGTTGAGACAGGTTTGTCGAGGAACTTCTTGAGGTGCAGTAAAGGTGTGAAGGACCCTTTGGAAGTTCCAAAGGTTAGATATGATTAGCCTCCAGACGGTCAGCGGAAATGGGCCTCATCACGCCTGGAGGGGAGAACCTCCTGGATTTTCTCGAGTTGCGGCAGGTGCTCTCGACTTACGACTGGGACCTCACGGACCCGCTCTGGTGGCCTCAGGAAAGGCCAGTCCCATGCGAGATGCTCGGGGGCCTCTCGGGATTCCTCTCCCGTCGAAGCCGGGGCCTAAGACCTTGTGTGGAATCGGTGCCGGAACCTGAGGATTCCTCTCCAGTGCTGACATGGATCTTGGGGTACTTCTGGAGTCTCCCCAGGGGAGTCAGTCCTCGTCTCGAGTGGGGGTCATGCAGGTGCGCTTTCCTCCCGAGCTGTAACAGCAGTGTCGCGCCTCCCTTGGCGTGGATCAAGGGATCTGGAACTTTCCCTCGAGGCTTTCCCACGAGGCTTTCCCACAGGGCTGTCCCAACGTGCCACCTTGGTGTGAGTCGATCCTCGACTTGAAAGTCGAGGCCAGTGCAGGGAAAACAGTTTTCCCTGGAATGGACTGAGACTTCTGGGGAATCTGGGAATATTGACACGACACTGGAGTTCGTCTCGACTTTCCTGTGGAGAGCGCCTCCTCTTGAGATTGCGACCGGAACGCCGGGAATTTTTTTCCGACCACGCAGGGAAAGGATCCCTCCTCTCGAGCTAGGAGGCGGAAACGGGTCTTCGCTGGATGTGGGCGGGACTCTCGTGCTTCCTCTCGAGTGGAGACCGGGTTTTCGAGGAACTTCTTGAGTTGCAGTAAGGGTGTGAAGGACCCTTTGGAAGTTCCAGATGTTAGATGTGATTAGCCTCCAGACGCCTCAGTGGAAAAGGGCCTCATCTCGCCTGGAGGGGAGAACCTCCTGGATTTTCTCGAGTTGCGGCAGGTGCTCTCGACTTACGACGGGGACCTCAGGGACCCGCTCTGGTGGCCTCAGGAAAGGCCAGTCCCCTTGTGAGTTGCTCGGGGGCCTCTCGGGGTCCTCTCGGGTTTCCTCTCCGATCGATACTGGGGCCTAAAACCTTGTGTGGAGTCAGTGCCGGAACCTGAGGATTCCTCTCCAGTGCTGACATGGATCTTGGGGTTCTTCTGGAGTCTCCCCAGGGGAGTCAGTCCTCGTCTCGAGTGGGGGCATGCACGTGCGCTTTCCTCCCGAGCTGTAGCAGCAGTGTCAGGCTTTCCTTCGCGTGGATCAAGGGATCAGGGGCTTTCCCTCGAGGCTTTCCCATGGGGCTTTCCCACGAGGCTTTCCCACAGGGCTGTCCCACGTGCCACCGTGGTGTGAGTCGATCCTCGGCTTGAAAGTCAAGGCAATGCAGGGAAAACAGGTTTCCCTGGAATGGACTGAGAAATCTGGGGGACTCTGGGAATGTGGCACGACCCTGGAGTTCCTCTCGCCTATCCTGTGGAGAGTGCCTCCACTTGAGATGCGACGGGAACGCCGGGAATTCTTTCCCCACCACGCAGAGAAAGGATCCCTCCTCTCGAGCTAGGAGGCGGAAACGGGGCTCCTCTGGATGTGGGCGGGACTCTCGTGCTTCCTCTCGAGTGGAGTTGGGTATGTCGGAGAGCTTCTTGAGTTGCAGCAAGGGTGTGAAGGACCCTTTGGAAGTTCCAGAGTTTAGTTGTGATTAGCCTCGAGACGCCTCAGCGGAAATGGGCCTCATCTCGCCTGGAGGGGAGAACCTCCTGGATTTTCTCGAGTTGCGGCAGGTGCTCTCGACTTACGACGGGAACCTCAGGGACCCGCTGTGGTGGCCTCAGGAAATGGCCAGTCCCCAAGCGAGATGCTCGGGGGCCTCTCGGGATTCCTCTCCCGTCGAAGCCGGGGCCTAAGACCTTGTGTGGAATCGGTGCCGGAACCTGAGTATTCCTCTCCAGTGCTGACATGGATCTTGGGGTACTTCTGGAGTCTCCCCAGGGGAGTCAGTCCTCGGTCTCGAGTGGGGGCATGCAGGTGCGCTTTCCTCCCGAGCTGTAACAGCAGTGTCGCGCTTCCCTTGGCGTGGATCAAGGGATCTGGGGCTTTCCCTCGAGGTTTTCCCACGAGGTTTTCCCACGAGGCTTTCCCACAGGGCTGTCCCACGTGCCACCTTGGTGTGCGTCGATCCTCGACTTGAAAGTCGAGGCAGTGCAGGGAAAACAGTTTCCCTGGAATGGACTGAGACTTCTGCAGGACTCTGGGAATATTGACATGACACTGGAGTTCGTCTCGACTTTCCTGTGGAGAGCGCCTCCTCTTGAGATGCGAGCGGAACGCCGGGAAATTTTTTTCCGACCAGGCAGGGAAAGGATCCCTCCTCTCGAGCTAGGAGGCGGAAACGGGTCTCCGCTGGATGTGGGCGGGACTCTCGTGCTTCCTCTCGAGTGGAGACCGGTTTTTCGAGGAACTTCTTGAGTTGCAGTAAGGGTGTGAAGGACCCTTTGGAAGTTCCAGAGTTTAGGTGTGATTAGCCTCAGGACGCCTCAGCGGAAATGGGCCTCATCTCGCCTGGAGGGCAGAACCTCCTGGATTTTCTCGAGTTGCGGCAGGTGCTCTCGACTTACGACGGGAACCTCAGGGACCCGCTGTGGTGGCGTCAGGAAAGGCCAGTCCCCATGCGAGTTGCTCGAGGCCCTCTCGGGATTCCTCTCCCGTCGATGCAGGGGCCTAAGATCTTGTGTGAGTCGGTGCCGGAACCTGAGGATTCCCTCTCCAGTGCTGACCATGGATCTTGGGTTGCGGGGAGGAGAGTGCTTGGGGAACCTACGTCTGTTCATACACTTCTCTGGGCACCCAAGGAATCAGCTCCGTGTGTGCGGGCTGAAAACCGCAGCCAGGGGACACTT
>NW_017193596.1:0-9734 GCF_001704415.2 Capra hircus
AGGTCTTAGGCCCCGGCACCGCGGAGAGGCCCTAGAGCCCCCGAATTTACTCGCATGGGGACTGGCCTTTCCTGAGGCCACCAGAGCGGGTCCCTGAGGTCCCCATTGTAAGTCGAGAGCACCTGCCGCACCTCGAGAAAATCCAGGAGGTTCTCCCTTCCAGGCGAGATTAGGCCCATTTCCGCTGAGGCATCTCGAGGCTAATCACACCTAACCTTTTGACTTTCCAAAGTGTCCTTCACACCCTTCCTGCAACTCAAGAAGTTCCCCAACATACCGTCTCCACTGGAGAGGAAGCACGAGAGTCCCGCCCTCATCCAGAGGAGCCCCGTTTCCGCCTCATAGCTCGAGAGCAGGGATATTTCCCGGCGTGGTCGGGAAAGAATTCCCGGCGTACCCGTCGCATCTCAAGAGGAGGCGCTCTCCACAGGAAAGGCGAGAGGAACTCCAGGGTCGTGCCACCATTCCCAGAGTCCCCCCAGATGTCTCAGTCCATTCCAGGGAAACCTGTTTTCCCTGCACTGCCTCGACTTTCAAGCCGAGGATCGACTCACACCACGGTGGCACGTGGGACAGCCCTGTGGGAATGCCTCGAGGGAAAGCCTCGTGGGAAAGCCTCGAGGGAAAGTTGCAGATCCCTTGATCCACGCGAAGGGAAGCATGACACTGGTGCTACATCTCGGGAGGAAAGCGCACGTGCATGCCCCCACTCGAGACGAGGACTGACTCCCCAGGGGAGACTCAGGACGTACCCCAAGATCCATGTCAGGACTGGAGAGGAATCCTCAGGTTCCGGCACCGACTCCACACAAGGTCTTAGGACCCGGCATCGACAGGAGAGGAATCCCGAGAGGCCCCCGAGCAACTCGCATGGGGAATGGCCTTTCCTGAGGCCACCAGAGCATGTCCCTGAGGTCCCCGTCGTAAGTGGAGAGAAACTGCTGCAACTCGAGAAAATCCAGAAGGTTCTCCCCTCCAGGAGAGATGAGGCCCATTTCCAATGAGGCCTCTCGAGGCTAATCACACCTAACCTCTGGAACTTCCAAAGGGTACATCACCCACTTGTTGCAACTCAAGAAGTTCCCCGACATAACCGTCTCCACTTGAGAGAAAGCTCGAGCCTCCCGCCGACCTCCAGAGGAGCCCCGTTTCCGCCTCCTAGCTCGAGAGGAGGGATCCTTTCCCTGCGTGTTCGGGAAAGAATTCCCGGCGTTTCCATCGCATCTCAAGAGGAGGCGCTCTCCACAGGAAAGGCGAGAGGAACTCCAGGGTCGAGCCACCATACACAGAGTCCCCAGATGTCTCAGTCCATTCCAGGGAAACCAGTTTTCCCTGCACTGCCTCGACTTTCAAGCCGAGGATCGACTCACACCACGGTGGCACGTGGGACAGCCCTGTGGGAAAGCCTCGTGGGAAAGCCTCCTGCAAAAACCTCGATGAAAGCCACAGATTTCTTCATGCACGCGAAGGGAAGCATGACACTGCTGCTACAGCTCGGGAGGAAAGTGCACGTGCATGCCCCCACTCGAGACGAGGACTGACTCCCCTGGGGAGACTCCAGAAGTACCCCAAGATCCATGTCAGCACTGGAGAGGAATCCTCAGGTTCCGGCACCGTCTCCACACAACGTCTTAGGCCCCGGCATCGACGGGAGAGGAATCCCGAAGGGCCCCCTAGCAACTCGCATGGGGACTGGCCTTTCCTGAGGCCACCAGACCAGGTCCCTGAGGTCCTCGTCTTAAGTCGAGAGCACTGTGGCAACTCTAGAAAATCCCGGAGGTTGTCCCCTCCAGGCGAGATGAAGCCCATTTCCGCGGAGGCGTCTCGAGGCTAATCAACCTGGCCTCTGGAACTTCCAAAGGGTCCTTCACACCCTTGCTGCAACTCAAGAAGTTCCCGACGTACCCCTCTCCACTCGAGAGGAAGCACGAGAGTCCTGCCCACATCCAGAGAAGCCCCGTTTCCGCCTCATAGATCGAGAGGTGGAATCCTTTCCCTGCGTTGTCGGGAAAGAATTCCCGGCGTTCCGGTCGCATCTCAAGAGGAGGCGGTCTCCACAGGAAACACGAGGGGATCTCCAGGGTCGTGACACCATTCCCTGAGTGCCAGAGATTTCTCAGTCCATTCCAGGGAAACCTGTTTTCCCTGCACTGCCTCGACTTTCAAGCCGAGGATCGACGGTGGCACGTGGGAAAGCCCTGTGTGAAAGCCTCGTGGGAAAAAGCCTCGAGGAAAAGCCACAGATCCCTTGATCCACACAAAGGGAAGTGTGACACTGCTGCTACAGCTCGGGAGGAAAGCGCACGTGCATGCCCCCACTCGAGACGAGGACTGACTCCCCTGGGGAGACTCCAGAAGTACCCCAAGATCCATGTCAGCACTGGAGAGGAATCCTCAGGTTCCGGCACCGATTCCACACAAGGTCTTAGGCCCCGGCTTCGACGGGAGAGGAATCCCGAGAGGCCCCCGAGCATCTCGCATGGGGACTGGCCTTTCCTGAGGCCACCAGAGCGGGTCCGTGAGGTCCCAGTCGTAAGTCGAGAGCACCTGCCGCAACTCGAGAAAATCCAGGAGGTTCTCCCCTCCAGGCGAGATGAGGCCCATTTCCGCTGACCGTCTGGAGGCTAATCATATCTAACCTCTGGAACTTCCAAAGGGTCCTTCACACCTTTACTGCAACTCAATAAGTTCCTCGACAAACCGGTCTCCACTCGAGAGTAAGCACGAGATTCCGCCCACATCCAGCAGAGACCCGTTTCCGCCTCCTAGCTCGAGAGGAGGGATCCTTTCCCTGCGTGGTCGGGAAAGAATTCCCGGCGTTCCGGTCGCATCTCAAGAGGAGGCGCTCTCCACAGGAAAGGCGAGAGGAACTCCAGGGTCGTGCCACCATTCCCAGAGTCCCCCAGATGTCTCAGTCCATTCCAGGGAAACCTGTTTTCCCTGCACTGCCTCGACTTTCCTGCCAAGGATAGACTCACACCACGGTGGCACGTGGGACAGCCCTGTGGGGAAACCCTCGAGGGAAAGCCACAGATCCCTTGATCCTCGCGAAGGGAAGCGTGACACTGCTGCTACAGCTCGGGAGGAAATCGCATGTGCATGCCCCCACTCGAGATGCAGAATGACTTTCCTGGGGAGACTCCAGAAGTACCCCAAGATCCCTGTCAGCACTGGAGAGGAATCCTCAGGTTCCGGCACCGACTCCACACAAGATCTTAGGCCCCTGCATCGACGGGAGAGGAATCCTGAGAGGCCCCCAAGCAACTCGCATGGGGACTGGCCTTTCCTGAGGCCAACAGACCGGGTCCCTGAAGTCCCCGTCGTAAGTCGAGAGCACCTGCCGAAACTCGGTAAAATACAGGAGGTTCTCCCCTGCAGGCGAGATGAGGCCAGTTTCCACTGAGGTGTCTCGAGGCTAATCACACTTGACCTCTGGAACTTCCAAAGAGTCTTTCACAGTCAAGCTGCAACTCAAGAAGTTCCCCGACACACCCGTCTCCACTCAAGAGGAAGCAGGATGGTCCGGCCACATCCTGAGGAGCTCCGTTTCCGGCTCGTACCTCGAGATGAGGGATCCTTTCCCTGCTTGTTCGGAAAAGAATTCCCGGCATTCCATCGCATCTCAAGGTGGCGCTCTCCAAAGGAAAGGGGAGAGGAACTGCAGGGTCGTGCCACCATTCCAAGACTCCCCCAGATGTGTCAGTCCGTTCCACAGGAACCTGTTTTCCCTGCACTGCCTCGGCTTTCACGCCGAGGATCGACTCACACCACCGTGACACGTGGGACAGCCCTGTGGGAAAGCCTCGTGGGAAAGACTCGAGGGAAAGCCACAGATCCCTTGGTCCACGCAAGGGAACGTGACACTGCTGCTACAGCATGGGAGGAAATGGCACGCTCATGCCCCACTCGAGACGAGGCCTGACTCCTTGTGGAGACTCCAGAAGTACCCCAAAATCCATGTCAGCACTGGAGAGGAATCCTCAGCTTCCGGCCCCGACTCCACACAAGGAGAGCACCTGCTGAAACTCGGAAATATCCAGGAGCCTCTCGTTCCAGGCGACATGAGGCCCATTTCTGCTGAGGCATCTCGAGACTAACCACACCTAACCTCTGGAACTTCCAAAGGGTCCTTCACACCTTGCTGCAACTCAAGAAGTTCCCGACATACCCTTTCCTCTTCACGTTCTGCCATAATGGTGGTGTCATCTGCATATCTAAGTTGATTGATATTTCTACCGGCAATCTTGATTCCAGTTCATGTATCTTCCATCCCAGCATGTTTCATGATGTACTCTGCATAGAAGTTAAATAAACAGGGTGACAATATACAGCCTTGACATACTCCTTTTCCTTTTTGGAACCAGTCTGTTGTTCCATGTCCTGCTCTAACTGTTGCTTCCTGACCTTCATCCAGATTTCTCAAGAGGCAGGTTAGGTGGTCTGGTATTCCCATCTCTTTCAGAATTGTGGCTAAAACAACAGTATAAGGACCTTTCCGATGTCAGGCCAAGGAATTGTGTTTCCAGTCATTGAGCCACACCTGATCACTGAGCACAAATTCATGAATCTGTTCCTCAAGGGGGAATGATATTTTTTTTACAAACTTAGTTACCTGATTTATTACCTTACCTAATTGTTCCATCTGCTGTGAAATCCCACCCCCTTACTTGTGGCAAATCTGCTAACACCTGCCTCACTGTGGGAGGGGGTCTCCCATAGAAAATTTCATAAGGACAACAACTGTGGGAACGTGCGGTTACCCGTAATATGAGTAAGTCTGCCGGAAGCAAGCCCATCCACGTACAGTCAGTCTCTATGATCCATTTTGAAAGTGTCTCTTCAAGAGTTTGGTTGTTTCTTTCCATCATTCCAGAACACTGGGGCCTATATGCTGTATGTAATTTCCACTGATATTTAGAGCTTCACATACCTGTTAATTAACGCGGCTACAAAGACAGGGCCATTGTCGGATTCTATACTGGTTGGAAACCCAAGTCTGGGAATTATTTCTCAAATCAGCGAGCTACTTCATTTTCTTTTTCAGATCAGGTAGGGAAGGCCTCTGCCCAACCGGAGAAGGTACCTACTATTCTAGTAAGTCATGATAACAGGTGACTGCCTTTGCTTCCCCGAAGGACACTCGCTTTCCCTGCATCCTGAGAACTCCACGTCTCAGCCAGTTGGAAAAGCGCTTCTTGGAGGTCATTATTCAGGGGCAATTTCCCCTGGAGCCCGGGGCCATAGGGAGCGGCTCCACACTCCCAGGGAAAGGCAGAGCCACAGCCACACATCTGTCCCATCCCCTTTGCTCTGTAGGAGAGCTCTAGTGAGCCTAGGTCTGTCAGGAAAATTCTTGGCTCCTATGGGGACACATTCTATGTGTGAAACTGCATCCAGGACCTAGGGGCCACAGGGCGCCTGTTTCTCTCGGGGGCGGAGGGGTGGGGGCCTGAAGCAGTGCGGCCCAGCAACAGCTTCCACATCCATCCAATTGCTCTTTTCTTACCTCTGATAGAACTAGCTTTGTTCCAGCCTTTGGCAATTTGGAGGCAAGCGGGCCCCACTTCCTCCCCAAGGAGGCATGGGACCTACTTGAGTGGAAAGCCCCTCACGGAGCTGAACCCAGGAAGGCACCCAGTCATGTCTGACACATTCCTGCATCCTGCTTCTTCATGAGCAATACCGCTATAAGCTAGGAATGTCTTTCCAAGGCTCAGAAAGGACAGGGGAGATGCATGGTGCTGCCTCTGGAATTTCGGTCCTCTGAGCAGACCTGGAGGTCTCCCCTTGAAGGAGCTAACCAGTTTCTTCCAAATACAGGCTTGCAAACACACACTGGGTGGCTGCCTCTTCTTCCCTGAAGGACGATCACTTTCCCCGCATCCTGTGAACTCTGCATCCCAGCCTGCTGGAAAAGCGCTTCTTGGAGGTCATTTTTCAGGGACAATTTTCCCTGGAGCCCGGGGCCGTAGGGAGGGCCCCATGCTCGCTGGGAAAGGCAGAGTCACATCCACAGTCTGTTCTACCCCTTTTGCCCTGTAGGAGAGCTCTAGTGAGCCTAGGTCTGTCAGGAAAATTCTTGGCTCCTATGGGGACACACCCTGTGTGTTAACCTGCATATCGGACCTAGGGGCCACAGGGCGCCTGTTCCTCTCGGGGGGACCCTGAAGTGGTGCGGCCCAGCAACAGCCTGAACATCCATCCGATTGCTCTTTTCTTCCTTCTGATAGAGCTAGCTTTGCTTCTCGCTTTGGCATTTCGGAAGCCAGGGGGAGCCCCACCGCTGTTGTCCTGGGGTCTATTGGAGGTACCGGGTCTATTGGACCCAGCATGGCACCCGACCCCTCAGACACACTCCCGCAGCCTCCTTCCCCATGGGCAGGACTGTTCTGACCTAGGAATGTGTTCCCAAGGCTCAGAAAATGCAGGAAACACACGGCCCTGACTCTGGAACTGAGGCCGTTGGAGCAGGCCTGGAGGTCTGACGTCTGAGACGCCAAACACTTGCTGCAAGATACAGGTGTGAAAACACACTCTCTGGGGCTGCCTTTCCTTCCTCCAAGGAAGAGAGCTTTTCCAGTCTCCTCCGTGCTGAGTCATACAAGGCTGGAAAGGTCTGGCTTAGAGGGCATTTCTCAGCGGCAATGGCCCCTGAGGCCCTGCACCCAGGGAGGGATCCTACCCTCCCAGGGGAAGTCAAAGCAACCTCCAAACAGCTGTTCTATCATATTTCCTCTGCAGGAGGGAGCTAGTGAGCCCAGGTCTGTCTGGAACGTTCTTGGATCCTGCGGGGAAATCATCCTGGGAGCCCACCTGGATACCAGTCGTAGGGGCTAAAATTCGCATTTTCCTTCCTTGGAGCCCTAACGCAGTACAGCCTAGCAACTGCTTGAAAATCCATCCTGTTGCTGTTTTCTTCCTCTGACAGAGCGAGCTTTGCTCCCCATTTTGGGATTTCAGAAGCAAGGTGGTGGCCTGCAACTCCTTGCCTGGGGTCCATTGGAGGTGCAAGGTGCCCTCGACCAGGTGACCCCAGCATGACACCTGGCCCCCCTCAGACACACTCCCGCAGCAGTCCCATGGGCAGGACTGCTCTCACCTAGGAATGTGTTTGCAAGGCCAGGAAACTGCAGGGAGACACAAGGCCCTGATTCTGGAATTGAGTCTGTTGGAACAGGCCTGCAGGTCTTCTGTCTAACAAGCCAAACACTTGCTGCAAGATACAGGCCTGAAAACACACTCTTGGGCTGCCTTTCCTTCCTCCAAGGAAGAGAGTTTTCTCAGCCTCCTGTGGCTGAGAGTCACACAGGGCTGAAAAGCACTTGCTGGGAGATTCTTTTTCATTGGCCATGGCCCTGAGGCCCTGTGCTCAGGGAGGGCTCCCTCCCTCCAGGGGAAAGTCAAAGGAAGCTCCAAACGGCTGTTCAATCATGTTTCTGAGAGAGTCATTGCCAAGGCAGGTTTCTAAGAAGTTCAAGGGTCCCCAAGGAGAGAGGGGTCTAGAATTCTCAGGAGGAAGAAAGGACAAACTGTTTTTCCCTCTACATTCCTTAGGATTATATAACAATCATGCATCCTTCTTGAGGACGGTCTCTGGAAAAAACCTTCTGGCTAATCCTGTTATCTTAAAATGTAAATTATGGGAGTAGGTCTAGTGAGTCTTTACAACCTCCAGACATTCTTTTGTTCGTTGTCATAACTTATTGGAGAGTATATAACTCCATTACTAACACTAGCAAGGGGGTACGCTTTCTGCCCCTTGTGATGTCTCTGTCAGAAGCTTTCTCTATCTCCTTTACTCCTTTAATAAAACTCGATTGCACAAAAGCTCTGAGCAATCAAGCCTCGTCTTGGGCCCTGGATTGAATTCTTCTCCTCCATAAGCCAAGAATCCCAGCATCTTTTCGTGGTTCAGGCAACAATATTTCATTTCCTCTGCAGGAGAGAGCTAGTGAGCTTAGGTCTGTCTGGAACATTCTTGAATCCTGTGGGGAAAATATCCTGTGGCACACATCTGGATACTGGGCCTAGAGGCCAAAAATTCGCATTTGTTCCCGGGGAGCCCTAACGTGGTGTGACTTAGCAACTGCTTTGAAAATCCATCCCATTGCTGTTTTCCTCCTTCTGACAGAGCTAGCTTTGTTCCCTGCTTTGGGATATCTCAACCGAAGGGCCGGTCCATAGCTACTCGCCTGGGGCCCATTGGATGTGCAAGGTGCCCTCGACTAGGTGACCCTAGCATGGCACTCAGCCCGCTCAGACACACTCCCGAGGCTTCTTTCTCATGGGAAGCACTGCTCCAACCTAGGAATGTGTCTGCAATGCTTGGAAAGTGGCAGTGAGACACACAGCCCTGACTCTGCAATTGAGGCCCTCAGAGCAAGCCTGCAGCTCTGATGTCTGAGAAGCAAAACACTTGCTGCAAAGAGAGGCCTGAAAACACACTCTCTGTGGATGACTTTCCTTCCTCTAAGGAAGATAGTTTTCCCAGTCTCCTGCTTCCTGAATGTCACACAGCTGGAATGCGCTTGCTTGGAGGTCGTGATTCAGTGGCAATGACCCCTGAGGCCCTTTGCCCAGGGAGGGCTCCCACACTCACAGGCAAATCAAAGCAACTTCCAAGTGAGTCAGCTCTTCACATCAAGTGGCCAAAGTATTGGAGTTTCAGGTTCAGTATTAGTCCTTCCAATGTATATTCAGACCTGATTTCCTTTAGGATGGAGTGGTTGCGTCTCCTTGTAGTCTAAGCGACCTACAAGCATCTTCTCCAACACCACAGTTCAAAAGCATCCAATTTTCAGCTGTCACTTTCTTTATAGTACATCTTTCATATCCATCCATGACATATGGAAAAACCATAGCCTTGACTGGATGGATCTTTGTTGGCAAAGCAACGTCTCGGCTTTTTAATATGCTGTCTAGTTTGGTCATCACTTTTCTTCCAAGTCATAAATATGTTTTAAGTTCATGGAGGCAGCCATCACCTGCAGTGATTTCCAAGCCCCCCAAAATAGTCTGCTGCTGTTTCCAATGTTTTCCCATCTATTTGCCATGAAGTGATGAGACTGGATGCAATGATTTTAGTTTTCTGAATGCTGAGCTTTAAGCTAACTTTTTCACTCTCCTCTTTCACTTTCATCAGGAGACTCTTTAGTTCTTCTTCACTTTCTGCCATAAGGGTGGTGTCATCTGCATATCTGAGATTCTTGATATTTCTCCCAGCAATCTGGATTCCAGCGTGTGCTTCCTCCAGCCCAGTGTTTCTCATGATGTACTCTGCATATAAGTTAAATAAGCAGGGTGACAATATACAGCCTTGACATATTCCTTTTCCTATTTAGAACCAGTCTGTTGTTCCATGTCCAGTTCGAACTGTTTCTTCCTGACCTGCATACAGGTTTCTCAAGAGACAGGTCAGGTGGTCTGGTATTCCCATCTCTTTCAGAATTTTTTCCCAGTTTATTGTGATCCACACAGTCAAAGGCTTTGGCATAGTCAATAAAGCAGAAATAGATGTCTTTTTTTCTGGAACTCTCTTGCTTTTTCAATGATCCAGTGGATGTTGGCAGTTTGATCTCTGGTTTCTCTGCATTTTTTTTAAATCCCTCTTGAACATTTGGAAGTTCACAGTTCATGTGAACTTGGAGAATTTTGAGCATTACTTTACTAGTGTGTGAGATGAGTGCAATTGTGCAGCAGCTTGAATATTCTTTGTCATTGCCTTTCTTTGGATT
>NW_017193597.1:0-9733 GCF_001704415.2 Capra hircus
CCGAGGCTTCTTTCTCATGGGAAGCACTGCTCCAACCTAGGAATGTGTCTGCAATGCTTGGAAAGTGCAGTGAGACACACAGCCCTGACTCTGCAATTGAGGCCCTCAGAGCAAGCCTGCAGCTCTGATGTCTGAGAAGCAAAACACTTGCTGCAAAGAGAGGCCTGAAAACACACTCTCTGTGGATGACTTTCCTTCCTCTAAGGAAGATAGTTTCCCAGTCTCCTGCTTCCTGAATGTCACACAGCTGGAATGCGCTTGCTTGGAGGTCGTGATTCAGTGGCAATGACCCCTGAGGCCCTTTGCCCAGGAGGGCTCCCACACTCACAGGCAAATCAAAGCAACTTCCAAGTGAGTCAGCTCTTCACATCAAATGGCCACAGTATTGGAGTTTCAGGTTCAGTATAGTCCTTCCAATGTATATTCAGACCTGATTTCCTTTAGGATGGAGTGGTTGCGTCTCCTTGTAATCTAAGCGACCTACAAGCATCTTCTCCAACACCACAGTTCAAAAGCATCCAATTTTCAGCTGTCACTTTCTTATAGTACATCTTTCATATCCATCCATGACATATGGAAAAACCATAGCCTTGACTGGATGGATCTTTGTTGGCAAAGCAACGTCTCGGCTTTTTAATATGCTGTCTAGTTTGGTCATCACTTTTCTTCCAAGTCATAAATATGTTTTAAGTTCATGGAGGCAGCCATCACCTGCAGTGATTTCCAAGCCCCAAAATAGTCTGCTGCTGTTTCCAATGTTTTCCCATCTATTTGCCATGAAGTGATGAGACTGGATGCAATGATTTTAGTTTCTGAATGCTGAGCTTTAAGCTAACCTTTTTCACTCTCCTCTTTCACTTTCATCAGGAGACTCTTTAGTTCTTTACACTTTCTGCCATAAGGGTGGTGTCGTCTGCATATCTGAGATTCTTGATATTTCTCCCAGCAATCTGGATTCCAGCGTGTGCTTCCTCCAGCCCAGTGTTTCTCATGATGTACTCTGATATAAGTTAAATAAGCAGGTGACAATAACGCCTTGACATATTCCTTTTCCTATTTAGAACCAGTCTGTTGTTCCATGTCCAGTTCGAACTGTTTCTTCCTGACCTGCATACAGGTTTCTCAGAGACAGGTCAGGTGGTCTGGTATTCCATCTCTTTCAGAATTTTCCCAGTTTATTGTGATCCACACAGTCAAAGCTTTGGCATAGTCAATAAAGCAGAAATAGATGTCTTTTTTTCTGGAACTCTCTTGCTTTTCAATGATCAGTGGATGTTGGCAGTTTGATCTCTGGTTCTCTGCATTTTTTAAATCCCTCTTGAACATTGGAAGTTCACAGTTCATGTGAACTTGGAGAATTTTGAGCATTACTTACTAGTGTGTGAGATGAGTGCAATTGTGCAGCAGCTTGAATATTCTTTGTCATTGCCTTTCTTTGGGATTGAATGAAAACTGACCTAATGACTGTTTTCAATTGCATATGCTGAAAGAACTGGCTGTGCAGTTTGAAGAAAAAAAAATCATTTTAACCCATTTTCTCTGAAGTGCAAGGCATATCATGGCCATCCCTGAATCATAAAGTCACCTTTTCTTTATGTAGTCATAGTTTCATGCCTAAATTATAGGCCAACTCATGCTCAAATGGACTCTGATGTCAGGGCAGATCAACTAATAAAAAGCTTGGATTGTCCCTCTGGAGGAAAGTGAGATCTTGGTCCCACAAGAAGAATCTGAAGGGTTAAGGGAACTTGCAAGAGTGGGAAAGCTTAGTCCATCCTACATGTACCAAAATCTTAAATAAGGCTTATTTACTTTACCGAAGTAAAAAAACAGATGATGAAAACAATTATAAATCAATGAAAGGTAAAGAAACTCATAGTCTGTTATCAAAAATTGCATTCTAAGAAAACTTTGTGCTCTTAACCTAGAGGAGACTAAATTCCATCTGGTACCAGCTTACCAGAAGACAAACAAACAAACAAACAAATTATCGGTAAGCTTAAAAAAGTATATTCCATATATCTTGAAGTAGCAGTATTTCTGCAAAGGCATCAGTGTGAAACCATAGAGGACATGGTTAAAAAACCTGATTAAATAGAAATTGACAATGTAATCTGGTCACTGCTGCGACTTGAAATGCTTTAATATGATAACTGGAATTATAACTGACAGCATTTGACCAGGACATATCAGATTTTCACGGATGTCACATAATTTCTAGGATATCTATATTAGGAACTGAAGGAATCTTTGAACCTAGGAAAGAAAACAACAGTCTCAAAGGCCCTTGCTGAATCATCTATCAGCAAGGAATGTCTTTGCAAGGATCGCAAAGTGAAGGGAAAATACACCGACCTGCCTCTGCAACTTCGGTCCTCTGAGCAGATCTGGAGGTCTCCCTTTGTATAAGCTAACCTGTTCCTTCCAAATAGAGGTTTGCAACACAAAACAAGTGGCGCCTATTCTTCCCCGAAGGAGGCTCTCTTTCCCACATCCTGCGAACTCCCTTTCCCAGCCTCCTGGGAAAAGCGCTTCTTGCAGTTCCTTTTCAGAAAATCCTATGGACGAGAAGCCTGGTAGGCTGCAGTCCGTGGGGTCGCTGAGGGTCAGACACGACTGAGCGACTGCACTTTCATTTTCACTTTCATGCATTGGAGAAGGCAATGGCAACCCACTTACTGTTCTTGCCTGGAGAATCCCAGGGACGGGGAGCCTAGTGGCTACCGTCTATGGCGTCGCACAGAGTTGAACACGACTGAAGCAACTTAACAGCAGCAGCAGCAGCAGTTCCTTTCTTAGGGCAGTTATCCCTGAGATTGGACCTGGAAAGGCAGAGCCACCTCCACACACACGTCTTTTTTGTCTCCTTTCCTCTGGAGAGAGCTCTAGTGAGCCTAGGTCTGTCAGGAAAATTCTTGCTTTGACAGGATCACACCCGGTGTGTGAACCTGCATACCCTGACCTAGGGCCACAGGGGCACCTGTTTGCTCGAGTGGGTCCTGGAGGGTGCAGCATAGCAAGAGCTTAAAAATCCATCCAATTTGTCTTTTTTTTTTTACCTCAGAGAGAACGAGTTTGCTCCACCTCCACCCTTGGCAGTGTGGAGGGAAGAGGGGTACCACCCTCTCCAAAGGGGACATAGGGCCTACCAGGAGAGAAAGGCCCCTTGAGGAGCTGAGCCCAGGTAGGCAGCCAGTGATGTCAAGCACACTCCCGCTGCTTGCTTCTTCATGGGCACTCCCACGATCTGCTAGGAATGTCTTTGCAAGGATCTCAAAGGAAGGGAAGATACATGGCCCTGTCTCTGGAACTTCACCTCTGAGCAGATCTGGAGGTCTTGAGCTGTATAAGCAAACCTGTTCCTTCCAAATAGAGGCTTGCAAACACACCCCCGGTGGTTGCCTCTTCTTCCCCGAAGAAGTCTTTCTTTCCCCACATGCTGCGAACTCCCTGTCCCAACCTCCAAGAATAGCGCTTCTTGCCATTCCTTTCTTAGAGGCAGTTATCTCTGAGCCTGGGCCGTAGGGAGTAGCCCCACACTCACAGGGAAAGCAAAGACTCCTCCATACATCTCCTCTATCCCCTTTGCTCCGGAGGAGAGCTCTAGTGAGCCTAGGTCTTTCAGGAAAATTCTTGGCTTGGACAGGATCTCACCCTGTTGTGAACCTGCATACCCAACCAGGGGCCACAGAGCACCTGTTTCAGTAAAGTGGGCCCTGAAAGGTGCAGCCTAGCAAGAGCTTGAAAATCCATTCAATTGCTGTTTTTGTACCTCTGACAGAGCGAGCTTGGCTCCACCCTTTGGCAGTGAGGAGAAAAGAGGCATGACACCCTCCCCAAGGGACATGGGGCCTACTTCGAGAGGAAGCTGCAACTCGAGAAATCCAGGAGGTTCTCCCCTCCAGGCGAGATGAGGCCCATTTCCGCTGAGGCGTCTCGAGGCTAACCACAACTAACCTCTGGAACTTCGAAAGGGTCCTTCACACCCTTGCTGCAAGTCAAGAAGTTCTCCGACATACCCATCTCCACTCGAGAGGAAGACGAGGGTCCCACCCACATCCAGCGGAGCCCCGTTTCCGCCTCGTAGCTCGAGAAAGGGATCCTTTCCCTTCATCGTCGGGAAAGAATTCCCGGGCTTCCCGTCGCATCTCAGAGGAGGCACTCTCCACAGGAAAGCGAGAGGAACTCCAGGGCCTTGCCAGCATTCCAAGAGTCCCCCAGATGTCTCCGTCCATTCCAGAAGAACCTGCTTTCCCTTCACTGCCTCGACGTTCACGCCGAGATAGACTCACACCACCGTGACATGTGGACAGCCCTGTTCGAAAGCCTCATGGGAAAGCCTTGATGCAAAGCGACTGATCCCTTGAACCACATGTCGGCACGCGGTGACACTGCTGCTACAGCTTGTGAGGAAATCGCAGGTGCATGCCCCCACACGAGATGAGGACTGACTCCCTGGTGAGACTCCAGAAGTATGGAAAGATTCATGTCAGCACTGGAGAGGCATCCTCAGGGGTCTGGCCCCGACTCCACACATGTCTTAGGCACCGCATCGATGGGAGAGGAATCCCTATAGGCCCCATGTAACTCGCATGGGGACTGGCCTTTCCTGAGGCCACCAGAGCGAGTCCCTGAGGTCCCCGTCGTAACTCGAGAGCACCTACCACAACTCGGTAAAATCCAGGAGGTTCTCCCCTCCAGGCGAGATGAGGCCCATTTCCGCTGAGGGCGTCTCGAAGCTAATCACACCTAACCTCTGGAACTTCCAAAGTCCTTCACACCCTTGCTGCAACTCAAGAAGTTCCCCGACATACCCGTCTCCACTCGAGAGGAAGCACGAGAGTCCCGCCCACATCCAGAGGAGCCCCTTTCTCCCTCATAGCTCGAGACGAGGGATCCTTTCACTGTGTGTCGGGAAAGAATTCCTGGGGTTCCCGTCGCATCTCCAGAGGAGGCGCTCTCCACAGGAAAGGCGAGAGGAACTCCAGGGTCGTGCCACCATTCCAGAGTCCCCCAGATATCTCAGTCCATTCCAGGGAAACCTGTTTTCCCTGCACTGCCTCGACTTTCAAGCGAGGATCGACTCACACCACGGTGGCACCGGGACAGCCCTGTGGGAAAGCCTCGTGGGAAAACCTCGTGGGAAATCCTCGAGGGAAAGCCACAGATCCCTTGATCCACACCAAGGGAAGCGTGACACTGCTGCTACAGCTCCGGAGGAAAGCCACGTGCATGCCACCACTGGAGACGAGGACTGACTTCCCTGGGAGACTCCAGAAGTCCCTCAAGATCCTTGTCAGCACTGGAGAGGAATCCTGAGTTCGGCACCATCTCCACACAATGTCTTAGGCCCTGGCATCGACGGGAGAGGAATCCTGAGAGGCCCCGAGCAATTCGCATGGGACTGGTCTTTCCTGAGGTCACCAGAGCAGTCCCTGAGGTCCCGTCGTAAGTTGTGAGCACCTGACTCTGGAGAAAATCCAGGAGGTTCTCCCTCCAGGCGAGATGAGGCCCATTTCCGCTGAGGCGTCTTGGGGCTAATCACACCTAACATCTGGAACTTCCAAAGCGTCGTTCACACCCTCGCTGCAACTCAAGAAGTTCCCCGACATACCCGTCTCCACTCGAGAGGAAGCACAGGAGTCCTGCCCACATCCAGATGAGCCCCGTTTCCGCCTCATAGCTCGAGAGGTGGATGCTTTCGCTGCGTGGTTGGAAAGAATTCCCGGCGTTCCCGTCGCATCTCAAGAGGAGGCGCTCTCCTCAGGAAAGGCGAGAGGAACTCCAGCGTCGTGCCACCATTCCCACAGTCCCCCAGATGTCTCAGTCCATTCCAGGGAAAACTGTTTTCCCTGCACTGCCTCGACTTTCAAGCGAGATAGACTCTCACCACGGTGGCACGTGGGACAGCCCTGTGGGAAAGCCTCGTGGGAAAGCATCGAGGAAAGCCACTGCTCCCTTGATCCACGTGAAGGGAAGCGTAACACTCCTGCAGGAGCTCGGAGGAAAGCGCACGTTCCTGCCCCCACTCGAGTCGAGGTCTGACTCCCCTGGGAGACTCCAGAAGTACCCCAAGATCCATGTCAGCACTGGAGAGGAATCCTCAGGTTCCGGCATCGACTCCACACAAGGTCTTAGGCCCCGGCATTGACGGAGAGGAATCCCGAAAGGCTCTCTTGCAACTCCCATGGGCACTGGCCTTTCCTGAGGCCACCAGAGCGGGTCCCTGAGGTCCCTGTCGTAACTCGAGAGACCCTGCCCAACTCTAGAAAATCCAGGAGGTTCTCCCCTCCAGGCGAGATGAGGCCCATTTCCTCGGAGGCATCTGGAGGCTCATCACACCTAAACTCTGGAAATTCAAAAGGGTCCTTGCTGCAACTCAAGAAGTTCCCCGACATACCCGTCTCCACTCGAGAGGAAGCACGAGGGTCCCGCCCACATCCAGAGGAGACGCCGTTTTGGTATCGAAGCTCGACATGAGGGATCCTTTCCCTGCTTGGTCAGGAAATAATACCCGCCATTCCGCTCGCATTTCAAGGGGAAGCGCTCTCCACAGGAAAGGCGAGAGGAACTCCAGGGTCGTGCCACCATTCACAGAGTCGCCCAGATGTCTCAGTCCATTCCAGAGTAAACTGTTTTCCTGCACTGCCTCGAATTTCACGGCGAGGATCGACTCACACCACGGTGGCACGTGGGATAGCCCTGTCGGAAAGCCTCGTGGGAAATCCTCTTGGGAAAGCCTCGAGGGAAAGCCACAGATCCCTTGATCCACGGAAGGAAGCGTGACACTGCTGCTACATCTCGGGAGGAAAGCGCACGTGCAT
Organism: Capra hircus; assembly: GCF_001704415.2. Lineage (NCBI taxonomy): Eukaryota > Metazoa > Chordata > Mammalia > Artiodactyla > Bovidae > Capra > Capra hircus. The sequence continues at coordinate 6,825 of NW_017193597.1, forward strand.
GCCCCACTCGAGACAAGGACTCACTCCCCTGGGGAGACTCCAGAAGTACCCCAAGATCCATGTCAGCACTGGAGAGGAATCCTCAGGTTCTGGCACCATCTCCACACAAGGTCTTAGGCCTCGGCATCGACGGGAGAGGAATCCCGAGAGGACCCCGAGCAATTCGCATGGGGACTGGTCTTTGAGGCCACCAGAGCAGGTCCCTGAGTCCCGGTCGTAAGTTGTGAGCACCTGCCTCAACTGGAGAAAATCCAGGTGGTTCTTCCCTCCAGGCGAGATGAGGCCCATTTCCGCTGAGCCATATCCAGGCTAATCACACCTAACATGTGGAACTTCCAAAAGTTCCTTCACACCCTTGCTGCAACTCAAGAAACTCCTCGACATACCCGTCTCCAGAGGAGAGGAAGCACGAGAGTCCCGCCCACATACAGAGGAGCACCGATTCCGCCTCCTAGTTCGAGAGGAGGGATCCTTTCCTGCCGGTCGGAAAGAATTCCCGGCGTTCCCATCGCATCTCAAGAGGAGGCGCTCTCCACAGGAAAGGCGAGAGGAAATCCAGGTTCGTGCCACCATTTCCAGAGTCACCCAGATGTCTCTGTCCATTCCAGGGAAAACTGTTTCCCTGCAATGCCTCGACTTTCAAGCGAGGATCGACTCACACCACGGTGGCACGTGGGACAGCCCTGTGGGAAAGGCTCGTGGGAAAGCCTCGAGGGAAAGCCACTGATCCCTCGATCCACGCGAAGAGAAGCGTATCACTGCTGCTAGAGCTCGGAGGAAAGCGCACGTGCCTGCCCTCACTCGAGTCGATGTCTGACTCCCCTGGGGAGACTCCAGAAGTACCCCAAGATCCATGTCACACTGGAGAGGAATCCTCAGGTTCCGGCACCGACTCCACACAAGGTCTTAGACCCGGCATCGATGGGGCAGGTATCCCGAGAGGGCCCGAGCAACTCGCATGGGAATGGCCTTCCCTGAGGCCACCAGTGCGGGTCCCTGAGGTCCCCGTCGTATGTCGAGAGCACCTGCCACAACTCGAGAAAATCCAGGAGGTTCTCCCTCCAGGCGAGATGAGGCCCATTTCCGCTGAGGCGTCTCGAAGCTAATCACACCTAACCTCTGGAACTTCCAAAGGGTCCTTCACACCCTTGCTGCAACTCAAGAAGTTCCCCGACATACCCGTCTCCACTCGAGAGGAAGCACGAGAGTCCCGCCCACATCCAGAGGAGCCCCTTTTCTCCCTCATAGCTCGAGACGAGGGATCCTTTCACTGTGTGTCGGGAAAGAATTCCTGGGGTTCCCGTCGCATCTCCAGAGGAGGCGCTCTCCACAGGAAATGCGAGAGGAACTCCAGGTGGTGCCACCATTCCCAGAGTCCCCCAGATATCTCAGTCCATTCCAGGGAAACCTGTTTTCCCTGCAGTGCCTCGACTTTCAAGCCGAGGATCGACTCACACCACGGTGGCACGTGGGACAGCCCTGTGGGAAAGCCTCGTGGGAAAAACCTCGTGGGAAATCCTCGAGGGAAAGCCACAGATCCCTTGATCCACGCCAAGGAAGGGTGACACTGCTGCTACAGCTCAGGCCAGCTTCGTGCATGCCAAGACTGAAGACGAGGACTGACTTCCCTGAGGAGACTCCAGAAGTCCCTCAAGATCCATGTCAGCACTGGAGAGGAATCCTGAGGTTCTGGCACCATCTCCACACAATGTCTTAGGCCCCGGCATCGACGGGAGAGGAATCCCGAGAGGTAACCGAGCAATTCCCATGGGGACTGGTCTTTCCTGAGGCCACCAGAGCAGGTCCCTGAGGTCCCGGTCGTAAGTTGTGAGCACCTGCCTCAACTGGAGAAAATCCAGGAGGTTCTCCCCTCCAGGCGAGATGAGGCCCATTTCCGCTGAGGCGTCTCGAAGCTAATCACACCTAATCTCTGGAAATTTCAAAGGGTTCTTCACAACCTGGCTGCAACTCAAGAAATTCCCCGAAATACCCGTCTCCACTCGAGAGGAAGCACAGGAGTCCTGCCCACATCCAGATGAGCCCCTTTTCCGCCTCATAGCTCGAGTGGTGGGATCCTTTCCCTGTGGTCGGAAAGAATTCCCGGCGTTCCCTTCGCCTCTCAAGAGGAGCGCTCTCCTCTGGAAAGGCGAGAGGAAATCCAGGTTCGTGACACCATTCCCACAGTCCCCCAGATGTCTCAGTCCATTCCAGGGAAAACTGTTTTCCCTGCACTGCCTCGACTTTCAAGCCGAGGATCGACGCACACCATGGTGGCACGTGGGACAGCCCTGTGGGAAAGCCTCGGGGAAAGCCTCGAGGGAAAGCCACAGATCCCTTGATCCACGCGAAGGGAAGCATGACACTGCTGCTATAGCTCGGGAGGAAAGCACGTGCATGCCCTCACTCGAGTCGAGGTCTGACTCCCCTGGGGGACTCCAGAAGTACCCCAAGATTCATGTCAGCACTGGAGAGAATCCTCAGGTTCCGGCACGTCTCCACACAAGGTCTTAGGCCCTGGCATCGACTGGAGAGGAATTCCAAGAGGCCCCCGAGAAACTCGCATGTGGAGAGGCCTTTCCTGAGGACACCAGAGGGGTCCCTGAGGTCCCGACGTAAGTCGAGAGCACCTGCCGCAACTCGAGAAAATCCAGGGGTTCTCCCCCTCCAAGCGAGATGAGGCCCATTTCCGCTGAGGCGTCTCGAGAGTAATCACACCTAACCTCTGAACTTCCAAAGGTCCTTCACACCCTTGCTGCAACTCAAGAAGTTCCCCGACACCCCGTCTCCACTCGAGAGGAAAGCACGAGAGTTCGCCCACATCCAGAGGAGCCCCGTTTCCGCCTCCTAGCTCGAGAGAGGGATCCTTTCCTGCGTGGCGGCAAAGAATTCCCGGCTTCCCCCCGCTCATC
>NW_017193598.1:0-9732 GCF_001704415.2 Capra hircus
AGAAGTATCCCAACATCTATGTCAGCACTGCAGAGGAATCCTCAGGTCCCGCCTCCGATACCACACAAGGATTAGGCCCCGGCATCGACGGGAGAGGAATCCCGAGAGGCCCCGGAGCAACTCCCATGGGGAACGGCCTTTCCTGTGTCCACCAGAGCGGGTCCCTGAGGTCTCCGTCGTAAGTCGAGAACACCTGCCGCAACTCGAGAAAATCCAGAGGTTTTCCCCTCCAAGCGAGATGAGGCCCTTGTCCGCTGAGGAGTCTCGAAGCTAATCACACCTAACCTCTGGAACTTCCAAACGGTTATTCACACCCTTGCTGCAACTAAAGAAGTTTCCCGACATACCCGTCTCCACTTGAGAGGAAGCACGAGAGTCCGCGCTCACATCCAGAGGAGCCCCGTTTCCGCCTCCAAGCTCGAGAGGAGGGATCCTTTCCCTGCGTGGTCAGGAAAGAATTCCGGGGTTCCCATAGCATTTCAAGAGGAGCGCTCTCCACAAGAAAGGCGAGAGGAAATCCAGGGTCGTGCCACCATTCCCAGAGTCCCCCAGATGTCTCAGTCAATTCCAGGGAAACCTGATTTCCCTGCACTTCTCCCTTTCAAGCGAGGATCGACTCACACCACGGTGGCACGTGGGACAGCCCTGTGGGAAAGCCTCGTGGGAAGCCTCGCGGGAAAGCTCGAGGAAATCCACAAATGCCGTGATCCATGCGAAGGGAAGCGCAACACTGCTGCTACAGCTGGGAGGAAAGCGCACGTGCATGCCCCACTCGAGGCGAGGACTGACTCCCCTGGGGAGACTCCAAAAGTACCCCAAGATCCATGTCAGCACTGGAGAGGAATCCTCAGGTTCCGGCACCGACTCCACACAAGGTCTTATGCACCGGCATCGAGGAGAGAGGAAACCCGAGAGGCCCCCGAGCAATTCGCTTGGGGACTGGCCTTTCGTGAGGCCACCAGAGTGGGTCCCTGAGGTACCCGTCGTAAGTCGAGAGCACCTGCCACAAGTCAATAAAATCCAGGAGTTTCTCCCCTCCAGGCGAGATGAGGCCCATTTCTGCTGAGGTGTTTAGAGGCTAATCACACCTAACCTCTGAAAATTCCAAACGGTCGTTCACACCCTTGCTGCAACTCAAGATGTTCCCCGACATACCCGTCTCCACTCGAGAGGAAGCACGAGAGACCCGCCCACATCCAGAGGAGTCCGTTTCCGCCTCCTAGCTCGAGAGGAGGGATCCTTTCCCTGCAGGGTCGGGAACGAATTTCCGGCGTTCCCGTTGCATCTCTAGAGGAGGCACTCTCCACAGGAAAGGCGAGAGGAACTCCAGGGTCGTTCGCCCATTCCCAGAGTCCCCCAGATTTCTCAGTCCATTCCAGGGAAACCTGTTTTCCCTGCACTGCCTCGACTTTCAAGCCGAGGATCGACTCACACCACGGTGGCACGTGGGACAGCCCTGTGGAAAGCATCGTGGAAAAGCCTCCTGGGAAAGCCTCGAGGCAAAGCCACAGATCCCTTGATCCACGCGAAGGGAAGCGTGACACTGCTGCTACAGCTCGGGAGGAAAGCGCACGTGCATGTCACCACTTAGAGGAGGACTGACTCCCCTGGGTAGACTTCAGAAGTACCCCAAGATCCATGTCAGCAATGGAGAGTAATTCTCAGGTTTTGCCACAGACTCCACATAAGATCTTAGGCCCGGCTTCGACGGGAGAGGAAACCCAAGATGCCCCCGAGCAACTCGCATGGGGACTGGCCTTTCGTGAGGCCACCAGAGCGGGTCCCTGAGGTCCCTGTCGTAAGTCGAGAGCACCTGCCGCAACTCGAGATAATCCACGAGTTTCTCCCCTCCAGGCGAGGTGAGCCCCATTTCGCTGAGGCGTCTCGAGGCTAATCACACCTAACCTCTGGAACTTCCAAATGGTCCTTCACACCCTTGCTGCAACTCAAGAAGTACCCCGACATACCCGTCTCCACTCGAGAGGAAGCACGTGAGTCCCGCCCACATCCAGAGGAGCCCCGTTTCAGCCCCCTAGCTCTAGAGGAGGATCCTTTCCCTGCGTGGTCGGGAAAGAATTCCCGGCGTTCTCGTCGCATCTCAAGAGGAGGCGCTCTCCACAGGAAAGGCGAGAGGAACTCCAGGGTCGTGCCACCATTCCCAGAGTCCCCCAGACGTCTCAGTACATTCCAGGGAAACCTATTTTCCCTGCACTACCTCGACTCTCAAGCCGAGGATCGACTCAGAACACCGTGGCACGTGGGACAGCCCTGTGGAAAGCCTCGTGGGAAAACTCATGGGAAAGCCTCGAGGGAAAGCCACAGATCACTGAATTCACTCGACCGGAAGCCTGACACTGCTTGTAAAGATCGGGAGGAAAGCGCACGTGCAAGCCCCCACTCGAGACGAGGAATGACTCCCTGGGGAAACTCCAGAAGTACCCCAATTTCCATGTCAGCACTGGAGAGGAATCCTCAGGTTCCGGCACGGACTCCACACAAGATCTTAGGCCCCGGCATCGACGGGAGAGGAATCCGAGAGGCCCCCATGCAACTCGCTTGGGGACTGTCCTTTCCTAAGGCCACCAGAGCAGGTCCCTGAGGTCCCCGTCGTCAATCGAGAGCACCTGTCACAACTTGAGATAATCCTGGAGGTTCTACCCTCCAGGCCAGATGAGGCCCGTTTCCGCTGAGGCGTCTGGAGGCTAATACACCTGGCCTCTGGAAATTCCTACGGGTCCTTCACACACTTGCTGCAACTCAAGAAGTTCCCCGACATAACCGTCTCCCCTCAAGAGGAAGAACGAGAGTCCCGCCCACATCCAGAGGAGCCCCGTTTCCGCCTCATAGCTTGAGAGCAGGGATCCCTTCAATGCGTGGTCAGGAAAGAATTCCCTGCGTTACCGTTGCATCTCAAGAGGAGGCGCTCTCCACAGGAAAGGCGAGAGGAACTCCAGGGTCGTGCCACCATTCCCAGAGTCCCCCAGATGTCTCCGTCCATTCCAGGGAAACCTATTTTCCCTTCACTGCCTCCACTTTCAAGCCGAGCATCGACTCACACCACCGTGACACGTGGGAGAGCCCTGTGGGAAAGCCTCCTGGGAAAGCCTCGTGGAAAGCCTCGAGGGAAAGCCACAGATCCCTTGATCCTCGCGAAGGGAAGCTCAACACTGCTGCTGCAGCTCGGAGGAAAGTGCACTTGCATGCCCCACTCATTACGAGGACTGACTCCCCTGGGAGACTCCAGAATACCCAAGATCCATAGGTCAAGAACTGGTCCTTTCTGGCACCGACTCCACACAAGGTCTTTGGCCTGGGCATCCACGGGAGAGGAATCCCGAGAGGCCCCAGAGTAACTCGCAAGGAAATGGCCTTTCCCGAGGCCACCAGAGCGTGTCCCTGAGGTCCCCGTCGTAAGTCGAGTGCACCTGCCGCAACTCGAGAAAATCCAGGAGGTTCTACCCTCCAGGCGAAATGAGGCCCATTTCCACTGAGGCATCTCGAAGCTAATCACACCTAAATCTGGAAATTCCAAAGGGTCCTTCACACCCTTGCTGCAACTCAAGAAGTTCCCTGACATACCCATCTCCACTCGAGAGGAAGCACGAGAGTCCCGACCACATCCAGAGGAGCCCCGTTTCCACCTCCTAGCTCAAGAGGAGGGATCCTTTCCCTGCGTGCTCGGAAAGAATTCCCGGCGTTCCTGTCGCATCTCAAGAGGAGGCGCTCTCCACAGGAAAGGCGAGAGGAACTCCAGGGTCATGCCACCATTCCTAAAGTCCGCCAGATGTCTCAGTCCATTCCAGGGAAACCTGTTTTCCCTGCACTGTTTTTGACTTTCGAGCCGAGGATAGACACACACCACGGTGGCACGTGGGACAGCCCTGTGGGAAAGCCTCGTGGGAAAGCCTCGTGGGAAAGCCTCGAGGGAATGCCACAGATCCCTTGTTCCACGCGAAGGGAAGCGTGACACTGCTGCTACAGCTCGGGAGGAAAGCGCCCGTGCATGCCCCCACCCGAGACGAGGACTGACTCCCCTGGGGAGACACCAGAAGTACCCCAAGATCCATGTCAGCACTGGACAGGAATTCTCAGGTTCCGGGCCGACTCCAGGCGCTCCGGGAGGAGGAATCCCGAGAGGCCCCAAGCAACTCGGGGTACTGGCCTTTTCTGAGGCCACCAGAACAGCCTGATGTTCCCGTGGTAAGTCTAGCACCTGCCGCAACTCGAAATCCAGGAGCTCCCGGCGAGATGGCCCATTTCCGCTGAGGCGTCTCGAGGCTAAGCACACCTAACATCTGGAACTTCCAAAGGGTCCATCACACCCTTGCTGCAACTCAAGAAGTTCCCCGACATACTCGTCTCCACTCGAGAGGAAGCACGAGAGTCCCCCACATCCAGAGGAGCCCGTTTCCGCCTCCTAGCTCGAGAGGAGGGATCCTTTCCCTGCATGGTCGGGAAAGAATTCCCGGCATTTCCGTCGCATCTCAAGAGGAGGCGCTCTCCACAGGAAAGGCGAGAGGAACTCCAGGGTCGTGCCACCATTCCCAGAGTCCCCCAGATGTCTCAGTCCATTCCTGGGAAACCTGATTTCCCACCACTGCCCTCCACTTTCAAGCCGAGGATCGACTCACACCACGGTGACACGTGGGACAGCCTTGTGGGAAAGCCTCGTGGAAAGCCTCGTGGGGAAGCCTCGAGGGAAAGCCCCTGATCCCTTGATCCACGCGAAGGGAAGCACGACACTGCTGCTACAGCTTGGGAGGAAAGCGCACGTGCATGCTCCACTCGAGACGAGGACTGACTCCCCTGGGAGACTCCAGAAGTACCCCCAAATCCATGTCAGCATTGGAGAGGAATCCTCAGATTCCGGCACCGACTCCACACAAGGTCTTAGGCCCCGGCATCGACGGGAGAGCAATCCCGAGAGGCCCCGAGCAACTCGCATGGGGACTGGCCTTTCCTGAGGCCACCAGAGCGGGTCCCTGAGGTCCCGTCGTAATGAGAGAACACCTGCACCAACTCGAGAAAATGCAGGAGGTTCTCCCTCCAGGGGAGATGAGGCCATTTCCTCTGAGGCGTCCCCAGGCTAATCACACCTAACCTCTGGAACTTCCAAAGGGGCCTTCACACCTTGCTACAACTCAAGAAGTTCCCGACATACCCGTCTCCACTCAAGAGGAAGGACGAGAGTCCCTGCCACATCCAGAGGAGCCTCGTTTCCGCCTCATGGCTCGAGAGGAGGGATCCTTTTCACTGCGTGGTCGGGAAAGAATTCCCGGCTTTCCCCTCGCATCTCAAGAGGAGACGCTCTCCACAGGAAAGGCGAGAGGAACTCCAGGGTCGTGCCACCATTCCCAGAGTCCCCCAGATGTCTCAGTCCATTCAAGGGAAACCTGTTTTCCCTGCACTGCCTCGACTTTCAAGCCGAGGATCGGACTCACACAACGGTGACACGTGGGTCAGCCCTGTGGGAAAGCCTCTTGGGAAAGCCTCGTGGGAAAACCTCGAGGGAAAGCCACAGATCCCTTGATCCACGCGAAGGGAAGCGTGACACTGCTGCTACAGCTCTGGAGGAAAGCGCAACGTGCATGCCCCCACATGAGACGAGGACTGACTCCCCTGGGGAGTCTCCAGAAGTAGCCCAAGATCCATGTCAGCACTGGAGAGGAATCCTCAGGTTCAGGCACCGACTCCACACAAGGTCTTAGGTCCCGGCATCGATGGGAGAGGAATCCCGAGAGGCCCCCGAGAAACGCGGCATGTGGACTGGCCTTAACTGAGGCCACCAGAGCGGGTCCCTGTGATCCCCGTAGTACGTCGAGAGCACCTGCAGCAACTCGAGAAAATCCAGGAGGTTTTCCCCTCCAGGCGACATGAGGCCCATTTCCGCAGAGGCGTCTCGAGGCTAATCAAACCTAAACTCTGGAACTTCCAAAGGGTCCTTCACACCCTTGATGCAACTCAAGAATTTCCCCGAAATACCCGTCTCCACTCGAGAGGAAGCACGAGAGTCCCGCCCACATCCAGAGGAGCCCCGATTCCACCTTTTAGCTCGAGAGGTTTGATCCTTTCCCTGCGTGGTCGGGAAAGAATTCGCAGCATTCCCGTCAAATCTCAAGAGGTGGCGCTCTCCAGAGGAAAGGCGAGAGGACTCCAGGGTCGTGCCCCCATTCCCAGAGTCCCCCAGATGTCTCAGTCCATTCCAGGGAAACCTGTATTCCCTGCACTGCCTCGACTTTCAAGTCGAGGATCGACTCACACCACAGTGGCACGTGGTACAGCCCTGTGGGAAAGCCTCGTGGGAAAGCCTCAAGGGAAAGCCACAGATCCCTTGATCCATGCGAAGGGAAGCGGGACACTGCTGCTACAGCTCGGGAGGAAAGCGCACGTGCATGGCCCCACTCGAGACGAGTAGTGACACCCCTGGGGGGACTCCAGAAGTACCCCATATCCATGTCAGAAGTGGAGAGGAATCCTCAGGTTCCGGCACCGACTCCAAACAAGGTCTTAGACCCCGGCATCGTCGGGAGAGGAATCCCGAGAGGCCCCAGAGCAACGCATATGGGGACTGGCCTTTCCTGAGGCCACCAGAGCGGGTCCCTGTGGTCCCCATCGTAAGTCGAGAGCACCTGCCTGCAACTCCAGAAAATCCAGGAGGTTCTCCCCTCCAGGCGAGATGAGGCCCATTTACGCTGAGGCAACTAGGGGGTAATCACACTTAAACTCTGGAACTTCCAAAGGGTCCTTCACACCCTTGCTGCAAATCAAGAAATTCCCCGACATACCCGTCTCCACTCTAGAGGAATCGGAGAGTCCCTGTCCATATCCAGAGTGGCCCCGTTTCCGCCTGCTACGCTCGAGAGGAGGGATCCTTTCCCTGTGTGGTCGAGAAAGAATTCCTAGCGTTCCCGTCATATCTCAAGAGGAGGCGCTCTCCACAGGAAAGGCGAGAAGAACTCCAGGATCAGGCCCCATTCCCAGAGTCCCCCAGATGCCTCAGTCCATTCCAGGGAAACCTGTTTTCCCAGCACTGCCTCGACTGTCAAGCCGAGGATCGACTCACTCCACGGTGGCACGTGGGACAGCCCTGTGGGAAAGCCTCGTGGGAAAGCCTCGTGGGAAAGCCTCCAGGGAAAGCCTCTGATCCCTAGATCCACGCGAAGGGAAGCGTGACACTGCTGCTACAGCTCTGGAGGAAAGCGCACGTGCATGCCCCCACTCGAGACGAGGACTGATTCCCCTGGGGAGACTCCAGAAGTACGCCAATATCCATGTCTGCACTGGGAGAGGAATCCTCAGGTTCCGGCACCGACTCCACACAAGGTCTTAGGCCCTGGCATCGATGGGAGAGGAATCCCGAGAGGCCCCTGAGCAACTCGCATGGGGACTGGCCTTTCCTGAGGAAACCAGTGCGGGCCCCTGAGGTCCCCATCGTAAGTCGAGGAGCACCTGCCTGGCATTTCTCGAGAATTGCCAGGCAGGTGCTCTCGACTTACGATGGGGACCTCAGGGGCCGCACTGGTTTCCTCAGGAAAGGCCAGTCCCCATGCGAGTTGCTCAGGGCCTCTCGGGATTCCTCTCCATCGATGCCAGGGCCTAAGACCTTGTGTGGAGTCGGTGCCGGAACCTGAGGATTCCTCTCCAGTGCAGACATGGATATTGGCGTACTTCTGGAGTCTCCCCAGGGGAATCAGTCCTCGTCTCGAGTGGGGCCATGCACGTGCGCTTTCCTCCAGAGCTGTAGCAGCAGTGTCACGCTTCCCTTCGCGTGGATCTAGGGATCAGAGGCTTTCCCTGGAGGCTTTCCCACGAGGCTTTCCCACGAGGCTTTCCCACAGGGCTGTCCCACGTGCCACCGTGGAGTGAGTCGATCCTCGGCTTGACAGTCGAGGCAGTGCTGGGAAAACAGGTTTCCCTGGAATGGACTGAGGCATCTGGGGGACTCTGGGAATGGGGCCTGATCCTGGAGTTCTTCTCGCCTTTCCTGTGGAGAGCGCCTCCTCTTGAGATATGACGGGAACGCTAGGAATTCTTTCTCGACCACACAGGGAAAGGATCCCTCCTCTCGAGGTAGCAGGCGGAAACGGGGCCACTCTGGATATGGACAGGACTCTCCGATTCCTCTAGAGTGGAGACGGGTATGTCGGGGAATTCTTGATTTGCAGCAAGGGTGTGAAGGACCCTTTGGAAGTTCCAGAGTTTAAGTGTGATTACCCCCTAGTTGCCTCAGCGTAAATGGGCCTCATCTCGCCTGGAGGGGAGAACCTCCTGGATTTTCTGGAGTTGCAGGCAGGTGCTCTCGACTTACGATGGGGACCACAGGGACCCGCTCTGGTGGCCTCAGGAAAGGCCAGTCCCCATATGCGTTGCTCTGGGGCCTCTCGGGATTCCTCTCCGACGATGCCGGGGTCTAAGACCTTGTTTGGAGTCGGTGCCGGAACCTGAGGATTCCTCTCCACTTCTGACATGGATATGGGGTACTTCTGGAGTCCCCCCAGGGGTGTCACTACTCGTCTCGAGTGGGGCCATGCACGTGCGCTTTCCTCCCGAGCTGTAGCAGCAGTGTCCCGCTTCCCTTCGCATGGATCAAGGGATCTGTGGCTTTCCCTTGAGGCTTTTCCCACGAGGCTTTCCCACAGGGCTGTACCACGTGCCACTGTGGTGTGAGTCGATCCTCGACTTGAAAGTCGAGGCAGTGCAGGGAATACAGGTTTCCCTGGAATGGACTGAGCACATCTGGGGGACTCTGGGAATGGTGGGCACGACCCTGGAGTCCTCTCGCCTTTCCTCTGGAGAGCGCCACCTCTTGAGATTTGACGGGAATGCTGCGAATTCTTTCCCGACCACGCAGGGAAAGGATCAAACCTCTCGAGCTAAAAGGTGGAATCGGGGCTCCTCTGGATGTGGGCGGGACTCTCGTGCTTCCTCTCGAGTGGAGACGGGTATTTCGGGGAAATTCTTGAGTTGCATCAAGGGTGTGAAGGACCCTTTGGAAGTTCCAGAGTTTAGGTTTGATTAGCCTCGAGACGCCTCTGCGGAAATGGGCCTCATGTCGCCTGGAGGGGAAAACCTCCTGGATTTTCTCGAGTTGCTGCAGGTGCTCTCGACGTACTACGGGGATCACAGGGACCCGCTCTGGTGGCCTCAGTTAAGGCCAGTCCACATGCGCGTTTCTCGGGGGCCTCTCTGGATTCCTCTCCCATCGATGCCGGGACCTAAGACCTTGTGTGGAGTCGGTGCCTGAACCTGAGGATTCCTCTCCAGTGCTGACATGGATCTTGGGGCTACTTCTGGAGACTCCCCAGGGGAGTCAGTCCTCGTCTCATGTGGGGCATGCAGTTGCGCTTTCCTCCAGAGCTGTAGCAGCAGTGTCACGCTTCCCTTCGCGTGGATCAAGGGATCTGTGGCTTTCCCTCGAGGTTTTCCCACGAGGCTTTCCCAAGAGGCTTTCCCACAGGGCTGACCCACGTGTCACCGTTGTGTGAGTCGATCCTCGGGCTTGAAAGTCGAGGCAGTGCAGGGAAAACAGGTTTCCCTTGAATGGACTGAGACATCTGGGGGACTCTGGGAATGGTGGCACGACCCTGGAGTTCCTCTCGCCTTTCCTGTGGAGAGGGTCTCCTCTTGAGATGCGAGGGGAAAGCCGGGAATTCTTTCCCGACCACGCCAGTGAAAGGATCCCTCCTCTCGAGCCATGAGGCGGAAACGAGGCTCCTCTGGATTGGCGGGACT
>NW_017193599.1:0-9732 GCF_001704415.2 Capra hircus
GTGGGAAAGCCTCGAGGGAAAGCCCACAGATCCCTTGATCCACGAGAAGGGAAGCGTGACACTGCCTGCTACAGCTCGGAGAAAGCGCACGTGCATGCCCCCACTCGAGACGAGGACTGACTCCCCTGGGAGACTCCAGAAGTACCCCAAGATCCATGTCAGCACTGGAGAGGAATCCTCAGGTTCCAGCACCGACTCCACACAAGATCTTAGGCCCCCGCATCGAGGGAGAGGAATCCCGAGAGGCCCCGAGCAACTCGCATGGGGACTGGCCTTTCCTGAGGCCACCAGAGCGGGTCCTGAGGTCCCCGTCGTAAGTCGAGAGCACCTGCCGCAACTCGAGAAAATCCAGGAGGTTCTCCCTCCAGGCGAATGAGGCCCATTTCGCTGAGGCGTCTCGAGGCTAATCACACCTAACCTCTGGAACTTCCAAAGGGTCTTCACACCCTTGCTGCAACTCAAGAAGTTCCCGACATACCCGTCTCCACTCGAGAGGAAGCACGAGAGTCCCGCCCACATCAGAGGAGCCCGTTTCCGCCTCTAGCTCGAGAGGAGGATCCTTTCCTGCGTGGTCGGAAAGAATTCCCGGCGTTTCCGTCGCATCTCAAGAGGAGGCGCTCTCCACAGGAAAGGCGAGAGGAACTCCAGGGTCGTGCCACCATTCCCAGAGTCCCCAGATGTCTCAGTCCATTCCAGGGAAACCTGTTTTCCCTGCACTGCCTCGACTTTCAAGCCGAGGATCGACTCACACACGGTGGCACGTGGGACAGCCCTGTGGAAAGCCTCGTGGGAAAGCCTCGAGGGAAAGCCACAGATCCCTTGATCCACGCGAAGGGAAGCGGACACTGCTGCTACAGCTCGGGAGAAAGCGCACGTGCATGCCCCCACTCGAGACGAGGACTGACTCCCCTGGGAGACTCCAGAAGTACCCCAAATCCATGTCAGCACTGGAGAGGAATCCTCAGGTTCCGGCACCGACTCCACACAAGGTCTTAGGCCCGGCATCGAGGGAGAGGAATCCCGAGAGGCCCCGAGCAACTCCATGGGGACTGGCCTTTCCTGAGGCCACCAGGCGGGTCCCTGAGGTCCCCTCGTAAGTCGAGAGCACCTGCCGCAACTCGAGAAAATCCAGGAGGTTCTCCCTCCAGGCGAGATGAGGCCCATTTCCGCTGAGCGTCTCGAGGCTAATCACACCTAACTCTGGAACTTCCAAAGGTCCTTCACACCCTTGCTGCAACTCAAGAAGTTCCCCGACATACCCGTCTCCACTCGAGAGGAAGCACGAGAGTCCCGCCACATCCAGAGGAGCCCGTTTCCGCCTCCTAGCTCGAGAGGAGGGATCCTTTCCCTGCGTGGTCGGGAAAGAATTCCCGGCGTTCCGTCGCATCTCAAGAGGAGGCGCTCTCCACAGGAAAGGCGAGAGGAACTCCAGGGTCGTGCCACCATTCCCAGAGTCCCCAGATGTCTCAGTCCATTCCAGGGAAACCTGTTTTCCCTGCACTGCCTCGACTTTCAAGCGAGGATCGACTCACACCACGGTGGCACGTGTGGACAGCCCTGTGGGAAAGCCTCTGTGGGAAAGCCACAGATCCCTTGATCCACGCGAAGGGAAGCGTGACACTGCTGCTACGCTCGGGAGGAAAGCGCACGTGCATGCCCCACTCGAGACGAGGACTGACTCCCCTGGGGAGACTCCAGAAGTACCCCAAGATCCATGTCAGCACTGGAGAGGAATCTCAGGTTCCGGCACCGACTCCACACAAGGTCTTAGGCCCCGGCATCGACGGGAGAGGAATCCCGAGAGGCCCCCGAGCAACTCGCATGGGACTGGCCTTTCCTGAGGCCACCAGAGCGGGTCCCTGAGGTCCCCGTCGTAAGTCGAGAGCACCTGCCGCAACTCGAGAAAATCCAGGAGGTTCTCCCCTCCAGGCGAGATGAGGCCCATTTCCGCTGAGGCGTCTCGAGGCTAATCACATCTAACTCTGGAACTTCCAAAGGGTCCTTCACACCCTTGCTGCAACTCAAGAAGTTCCCCGACATACCCGTCTCCACTCGAGAGGAAGCACGAGAGTCCCGCCACATCCAGAGGAGCCCGTTTCTGCCTCCTAGCTCGAGAGGAGGGATCCTTTCCCTGCGTGGTCGGGAAAGAATTCCCGGTTTCCCGTCGCATCTCAAGAGGAGGCGCTCTCCACAGGAAAGGCGAGAGGAACTCCAGGGTCGTGCCACCATTCCCAGATCCCCAGATGTCTCAGTCCATTCCAGGGAAACCTGTTTTCCCTGCACTGCGTCGACTTTCAAGCCGAGGATCGACTCACACCACGGTGGCACGTGGGACAGCCCTGTGGGAAAGCCTCGGAAAGCCTCTGGGAAAGCCTCGAGGGAAAGCCACAGATCCCTTGATCACGCGAAGGAAGCGTGACACTGCTGCTACAGCTCGCGAGGAAAGCGCACGTGCATGCCCCCACTCGAGACGAGGACTGACTCCCCTGGGGAGACTCCAGAAGTACCCCAAGATCCATGTCAGCACTGGAGAGGAATCCTCAGGTTCCGGCACCGACTCCACACAAGGTCTTAGGCCCGGCATCGACGGGAGAGGAATCCGAGAGGCCCCGAGCAACTCGCATGGGGACTGGCCTTTCCTGAGGCCACCAGAGCGGTCCCTGAGGTCCCGTCGTAAGTCGAGAGCACCTGCCGCAACTCGAGAAAATCCAGGAGGTTCTCCCCTCCAGGCGAGATGAGGCCCATTTCCGCTGAGGCGTTTCGAGGCTAATCACACTAACCTCTGGAACTTCCAAAGGGTCCTTCACACCCTTGCTGCAACTCAAGAAGTTCCCGACATACCCGTCTCCACTCGAGAGGAAGCACGAGAGTCCCGCCCACATCCAGAGGAGCCCGTTTCCGCCTCCTAGCTCGAGAGGAGGGATCCTTTCCCTGCTGGTCGGGAAAGAATTCCCGGCGTTCCCTCGCATCTCAAGAGGAGGCGCTCTCCACAGGAAAGGCGAGAGGAACTCCAGGGTCGTGCCACATTCCAGAGTCCCCCAGATGTCTCAGTCCATTCCAGGGAAACCTGTTTTCCCTGCACTGCCTCGACTTTCAAGCGAGGATCGACTCACACCACGGTGGCACGTGGGACAGCCCTGGGAAAGCCTCGTGGGAAAGCCTCGAGGGAAAGCCACTGATCCCTTGATCCACGCGAAGGGAAGCGTGACACTGCTGCTACAGCTCGGGAGGAAAGCGCACGTGCATGCCCCCACTCGAGACGAGGACTGACTCCCCTGGGAGACTCCAGAAGTACCCCAAGATCCATGTCAGCACTGGAGAGGAATCCTCAGGTTCGGCACCGACTCCACACAAGGTCTTAGGCCCCGCATCGAGGGGAGAGGAATCCCGAGAGGCCCCGAGCAACTCGCATGGGGACTGG
The DNA here is from genome assembly GCF_001704415.2 of Capra hircus. NCBI lineage: Eukaryota > Metazoa > Chordata > Mammalia > Artiodactyla > Bovidae > Capra > Capra hircus. The sequence continues at coordinate 3,422 of NW_017193599.1, forward strand.
CCTTTCCTGAGGCCACCAGAGCGGGTCCCTGAGTCCCGTCGTAAGTCGAGAGCACCTGCCCAACTCGAGAAAATCCAGGAGGTTCTCCCCTCCAGGCGAGATGAGGCCCATTTCCGCTGAGGCGTCTCGAGGCTAATCACACCTAACCTCTGGAACTTCAAAGGGTCCTTCACACCCTTGCTGCAACTCAAGAAGTTCCCGACATACCCGTCTCACTCGAGAGGAAGCACGAGAGTCCCGCCCACATCCAGAGGAGCCCCGTTTCCGCCTCCTAGCTCGAGAGGAGGATCCTTTCCCTGCGTGGTCGGGAAAGAATTCCCGGCTTCCCGTCGCATCTCAAGAGGAGGCGCTCTCCACAGGAAAGGCGAGAGGAACTCCAGGGTCGTGCCACCATTCCAGAGTCCCCCAGATGTCTCAGTCCATTCCAGGGAAACCTGTTTTCCCTGCACTGCCTCGACTTTCAAGCGAGGATCGACTCACACCACGGTGGCACGTGGACAGCCCTGTGGAAAGCCTCGTGGGAAAGCCTCGTGGGAAAGCCTCGAGGGAAAGCCACAGATCCCTTGATCCACGCGAAGGGAAGCGTGACACTGCTGCTACAGCTCGGAGGAAAGCGCACGTGCATGCCCCACTCGAGACGAGGACTGACTCCCCTGGGGAGACTCCAGAAGTACCCAAGATCCATGTCAGCACTGGAGAGGAATCCTCAGGTTCGGCACCGACTCCACACAAGGTCTTAGGCCCGGCATCGACGGAGAGGAATCCGAGAGGCCCCGAGCAACTCGCATGGGGACTGGCCTTTCCTGAGGCCACCAGAGCGGGTCCCTGAGGTCCCCGTCGTAAGTCGAGAGCACCTGCCGCAACTCGAGAAAATCCAGGAGGTTCTCCCCTCCAGGCGAGATGAGGCCCATTTCCGCTGAGGCGTCTCGAGGCTAATCACACCTAACCTCTGGAACTTCCAAAGGGTCCTTCACACCCTTGCTGCAACTCAAGAAGTTCCCCGACATACCCGTCTCACTCGAGAGGAAGCACGAGAGTCCGCCCACATCCAGAGGAGCCCCGTTTCGCCTCCTAGCTCGAGAGGAGGGATCCTTTCCCTGCGTGTCGGGAAAGAATTCCCGGCTTCCCGTCGCATCTCAAGAGGAGGCGCTCTCCACAGGAAAGGCGAGAGGAACTCCAGGGTCGTGCCACCATTCCCAGAGTCCCCAGATGTCTCAGTCCATTCCAGGGAAACCTGTTTTCCCTGCACTGCCTCGACTTTCAAGCCGAGGATCGACTCACACCACGGTGGCACGTGGGACAGCCCTGTGGGAAAGCCTCGTGGGAAAGCCTCGGGAAAGCCTCGAGGAAAGCCACAGATCCCTGATCCACGCGAAGGGAAGCGTGACACTGCTGCTACAGCTCGGGAGGAAAGCGCACGTGCATGCCCCACTCGAGACGAGGACTGACTCCCCTGGGAGACTCCAGAAGTACCCAAGATCCATGTCAGCACTGGAGAGGAAGCCTCAGGTTCCGGCACCGACTCCACACAAGGTCTTAGGCCCCGCATCGACGGGAGAGGAATCCCGAGAGGCCCCGAGCAACTCGCATGGGACTGGCCTTTCCTGAGGCCACCAGAGCGGGTCCCTGAGGTCCCCGTCGTAAGTCGAGAGCACCTGCCGCAACTCGAGAAAATCCAGGAGGTTCTCCCCTCCAGGCGAGATGAGGCCCATTTCCGCTGAGGCGTCTCGAGCTAATCACACCTAACCTCTGGAACTTCCAAAGGGTCCTTCACACCCTTGCTGCAACTCAAGAAGTTCCCCGACATACCCGTCTCCACTCGAGAGGAAGCACGAGAGTCCCGCCCACATCCAGAGGAGCCCCGTTTCCGCCTCCTAGCTCGAGAGGAGGGATCCTTTCCCTGCGTGGTCGGGAAAGAATTCCCGGCGTTCCCGTCGCATCTCAAGAGGAGGCGCTCTCCACAGGAAAGGCGAGAGGAACTCCAGGGTCGTGCCACCATCCCAGAGTCCCCAGATGTCTCAGTCCATTCCAGGGAAACCTGTTTCCCTGCACTGCCTCGACTTTCAAGCCGAGGATCGACTCACACCACGGTGGCACGTGGGACAGCCTGTGGGAAAGCCCGGGAAAGCCTCGGGGAAAGCCTCGAGGAAAGCCACAGATCCCTGATCCACGCGAAGGAAGCGTGACACTGCGCACAGCTCGGAGGAAAGCGCACGTGCATGCCCCACTCGAGACGAGGACTGACTCCCCTGGGGAGACTCCAGAAGTACCCCAAGATCCAGTCAGCACTGGAGAGGAATCCCAGGTCGGCACCGACTCCACACAAGCGTAGGCCCGGCACGACGGGAGAGGAATCCGAGAGGCCCCGAGCAACTCGCATGGGGACGGCCTGCCTGAGGCCACCAGAGCGGGCCGGAGGTCCCGGCGTAAGCGAGAGCACCTGCCGCAACTCGAGAAAAGCCAGGAGGTCTCCCCCAGGCGAGAGGAGGCCCATGCCGCGAGGCGGCTCGAGGCGAAGCACACCGAACCGCGGAACGTCCAAAGGGGCCGCACACCCTGGCTGCAACGCAAGAAGGTCCCCGACAGACCCGGCGCCACTCGAGAGGAAGCACGAGAGGCCGCCCACAGCCAGAGGAGCCCCGGGCGCCGCCGAGCGCGAGAGGAGGGAGCCGGCCTGCGGGGCGGAAAGAAGGCCCGGCGGCCCGCGCAGCGCAAGAGGAGGCGCGCCACAGGAAAGGCGAGAGGAACGCCAGGGCGGGCCACCATGCCCAGAGGCCCCCAGAGGCGCAGGCCAGGCCAGGGAAACCGGGGCCCGCACGGCCGCGACGGGCAAGCGAGGAGCGACGCACACCACGGGGCACGGGGACAGCCCGGGGGAAAGCCGCGGGGAAAGCCGCGGGGGAAAGCCGCGAGGGAAAGCCACAGAGCCCGGAGCCACGCGAAGGGAAGCGGACACGGCGGCGACAGCGCGGAGGAAAGCGCACGGGCAGGCCCCCACGCGAGACGAGGACGGACGCCCGGGGAGACGCCAGAAGACCCAAGAGCCAGGGCAGCACGGGAGAGGAAGCCGCAGGGCCGGCACCGACGCCACACAAGGCGGAGGCCCGGCACGACGGGAGAGGAAGCCCGAGAGGCCCCGAGCAACGCGCAGGGGACGGGCCGGGCCGGAGGCCACCAGAGCGGGCCCGGAGGCCCCGCGGAAGGCGAGAGCACCGGCCGCAACGCGAGAAAAGCCAGGAGGGCGCCCGCCAGGCGAGAGGAGGCCCAGGCCGCGGAGGCGCGCGAGGCGAAGCACACCGAACGCGGGAACGGCAAAGGGGCCGGCACACCCGGCGGCAACGCAAGAAGGGCCCCGACAGACCCGGCGCCACGCGAGAGGAAGCACGAGAGGCCCGCCCACAGCCAGAGGAGCCCCGGGGCCGCCGAGCGCGAGAGGAGGGAGCCGGCCCGGCGGGGGCGGAAAGAAGGCCCGGCGGGCCGGCGCAGCGCAAGAGGAGGCGCGCGCCACAGGAAAGGCGAGAGGAACGCCAGGGCGGCCACCAGGCCAGAGGCCCCCAGAGGCGCAGGCCAGGCCAGGGAAACCGGGGCCCGGCACGGCCGCGACGGGCAAGCGAGGAGCGACGCACACCACGGGGGCACGGGGACAGCCCGGGGGAAAGCCGCGGGGAAAGCCGCGGGGAAAGCGCGAGGGAAAGCCACAGAGCCCGGGAGCCACGCGAAGGGAAGCGGGACACGGCGGCGACAGCGCGGGAGGAAAGCGCACGGGCAGGCCCCCACGCGAGACGAGGACGGACGCCCCGGGGGAGACGCCAGAAGGACCCAAGAGCCAGGGCAGCACGGGAGAGGAAGCCGCAGGGCCGGCACCGACGCCACACAAGGGCGGAGGCCCCAGCAGCGACGGGAGAGGAAGCCCGAGAGGCCCCGAGCAACGCGCAGGGGGACGGCCGTGGCCGGAGGCCACCAGAGCGGGGCCCGGAGGCCCGGCGGAAGGCGAGAGCACCGGCCCGCAACTGCGAGAAAAGCCAGGAGGGCGCCCCGCCAGGCGAGAGGAGGCCCAGGGCCGCGGAGGCGGCGCGAGGCGAAGCACACCGAAACGCGGGAACGGCCAAAGGGGCCGGCACACCCGGCGGCAAACGCAAGAAGGGCCCCGACAGACCCGGCGCCACGCGAGAGGAAGCACGAGAGGCCGCCCACAGCCAGAGGAGCCCGGGGCCGCCGCCGAGCGCGAGAGGAGGAGCCGGTCCGGCGGGGCGGGAAAGAAGGCCCGGCGGGCCCGGCGCAGCGCAAGAGGAGGCCGCGCGCACAGGAAAGGGGAGAGAAACGCCAGGGGCGGGCCACCAGGCCCAGAGGCCCCAGAGGGCGCAGGCCAGTCCAGGGAAACCGGCGGCCCGGCACGGCCGCGACGGCAAGCGAGGAGCACGCACACCACGGGGCACGGGGACAGCCCGGGGGGAAAGCCGCGGGGAAGCCGGGGAAAGCCGCGAGGGAAAAGCCACAGACCCGGAGCCACGCGAAGGGAAGCGGACACGGCGGCGACAGCGCGGAGGAAAGCGCACGGGCAGGCCCCCACGCGAGACGAGGACGGACGCCCCGGGGAGACGCCAGAAGGACCCCAAGAGCCAGGCAGCACGGGAGAGGAAGCCGCAGGGCCGGCACCGACGCCACACAAGGCGGAGGCCCCGGCAGCGACGGGAGAGGAAGCCCGAGAGGCCCCGAGCAACGCGCAGGGGACGGGCCGGGCCGGAGGCCACCAGAGCGGGCCCGGAGGGCCCCGGCGGAAGGCGAAGAGCACCGGCCGCAACGCGAGAAAAGCCAGGAGGGCGCCCCGCCAGGCGAGAGGAGGCCAGGGCGCGGAGGCGGCCGAGGCGAAGCACACCGAACCGCGGGAACGGCCAAAGGGGCCGGCACACCCGGCGTGCAACGCAAGAAGGCCCGACAGACCCGGCGCCACGCGAGAGGAAGCACGAGAGGCCCGCCCACAGCCAGAGGAGCCCGGGCCGCCGCCGAGCGCGAGAGGAGGGAGCCGGCCCGGCGGGGGCGGGAAAGAAGGCCCGGCGGGCCGGCGCAGCGCAAGAGGAGGCGCGCGCCACAGGAAAGGCGAGAGGAACGCCAGGGGCGGGCCACCAGGCCCAGAGGCCCCCAGAGGGCGCAGGCCAGGCCAGGGAAACCGGGGGGCCCGGCACGGCGCGACGGCAAGCCGAGGAGCGACGCACACCACGGGGCACGGGGGACAGCCCGGGGGGAAAGCGCGGGGAAAGCCGCGGGGAAAGCCGCGAGGGAAAGCCACAGAGCCCGGAGCCACGCGAAGGAAGCGCGGACACGGCGGCGACAGCGCGGGAGGAAAGCGCACGGGCAGGCCCCCACGCGAGACGAGGACGGACGCCCGGGGGAGACGCCAGAAGGACCCCAAGAGCCAGGGCAGCACGGGAGAGGAAGCCGCAGGGGCCGGCACCGACGCCACACAAGGGCGGAGGCCCCGGCAGCGACGGGAGAGAAGCCCGAGAGGCCCCGAGCAACGCGCAGGGGACGGCCGGGCCGGAGGCCACCAGAGCGGGGCCCGGAGGGCCCCGGCGGAAGGCGAGAGCACCGGCCGCAACGCGAGAAAAGCCAGGAGGGCGCCCCGCCAGGCGAGAGGAGGCCAGGGCCGGAGGCGGCGCGAGGCGAAGCACACCGAACCGCGGAACGGCCAAAGGGCCGGCACACCCGGGCGGCAACGCAAGAAGGGCCCCGACAGACCCGGCGCCACGCGAGAGGAAGCACGAGAGGCCGCCACAGCCAGAGGAGCCCCGGGGCCGCCGCCGAGCGCGAGAGGAGGGAGCCGGGCCCGGCGGGGCGGGAAAGAAGGCCCGGCGGCCCGGCGCAGCGCAAGAGGAGGCGCGCGCCACAGGAAAGGCGAGAGGAACGCCAGGGGCGGGCCACCAGGCCAGAGGCCCCAGAGGGCGCAGGCCAGGCCAGGAAACCGGGGCCCGGCACGGCCGCGACGGCAAGCGAGGAGCGACGCACACCACGGGGGCACGGGGCAGCCCGGGGGAAAGCCGCGGGGGGAAAGCCGGGGGGAAAGCCGCGAGGGAAAGCCACAGAGCCGGGAGCCACGCGAAGGGAAGCGGGACACGGCGGCGACAGCGCGGGAGGAAAGCGCACGGGCAGGCCCCACGGAGACGAGGACGGACGCCCGGGGAGACGCCAGAAGGACCCAAGCCAGGGCAGCACGGGAGAGAAGCCGCAGGGGCCGGCACGGACGCCACACAAGGGCGGAGGCCCCAGCAGCGACGAGGAGAGGAAACCCAAGAGGCCCCCAGAGCGCCACCCGT
>NW_017193600.1:0-9732 GCF_001704415.2 Capra hircus
TACTGTTCGGGAGGAAAGTGCACGTGCATCCCCACTCGAGACGAGGACTGACTCCCGTGGGGAGAAACCAGAAATTACCCCAAGTCCATGTCAGCACTGGAGAGGAATCCTCAGGTTCCGGCACCGACTCCACACAAGGTCTTAGGCCCGCATCGATGGGAGAGGGATCCGAGAGGCCCCGAGCAACACGCATGGGGACTGGCCTTTCCTGAGGCCAACAGAGCGGGTCCCTGAGGTCCCTCGTCATAAGTCGAGAGCACTTGCCGAAACTCGAGAAAATCCAGGAGGTTCTCCCCTCCAGGCCAGATGAGGCCCATTTCCGCTGAGGCATCTCGAGGCTAATCACATCTAACCTCTGGAACTTTCAAAGGTCCTTCACACACTTGCTGCAACTCAAGAAGTTCCCCGACATACCCGTCTCCACTCAAAATGAAGCACGAGAGTACCGCCCACATCCAGAGGAGACCCCTTTTCCGCCTCCTAGCTCGAAGGAGTGATCCTTTCCCTGCGTGGTGGGGAAAGAATTCCCCGCGTTCCCGTCGCATCTCAAGAGGAGGCGCTCTCCACAGGAAAGGCGAGAGGAACTCCAGGGTCGTGCCACCATTCCAGAGTCCCCAGATGTCTCAGTCCATGTTTTTCCCTGCACTGCCTCGAATTTCAAGCCGAGGATCGACTCACACCACGGTGGCACGTGGGACAGCCCTGTGGGAAAGCCTCGTGGGAAAGCCTCGTGGGAAAGCCTATAGGGAAAGCCACAGATCCCTTGATCCACGTAAAGGGATGCGTGACACTCCTGCTACAGCTCGGGAGGAAATCCTACCTGCATGCCCCCAATGGAGACGAGGACTGACGCCCCTGGGGAGACTCCAGAAGTACCCCAAGATCCATGTCGGCACTGGAGAGGAATCCTCAGGTTCACGCACTGACTCCACACAAGGTCTTAGGCCCCGGCATCGACGGGAGAGGAATCCCGAGAGGCCCCCGAGCAACTCGCACGGGGACTGGCCTTTCCTGAGGCCACCAGAGCGGGTCCCTGAGGTCCCCGTCGTAGATCGAGAGCACCTGCCGCAACTCGAAAAAATGCAGGAGGTTCTCCCCTCCAGGCGAGATGAGGCCCATTTCCGCTGAGGCGTCTCGAGGCTAATAATATCTAACATCTGGAACTTCCTAACGGTCCTTCACACCCTTGCTGCAACCCAAGAAATTCCCCGACTAACCCGTCTACACTCGAGAGGAAGCACGAGAGTCCCGCCCACATCCAGAGGAGGCCCGTTTCCGCCTCCTATCTCGAGAGGAGGGATCCTTTCCCTGCGTGGTCGGGAAAGAATTCCCTGGGTTCCCGTCTCATCTCAAGAGGAGGCGCTCTCCACAGGAAAGGCGAGAGGAACTCCAGGGTGCAGCCACCATTCCCAGAGTCCCCAGATGTCTCAGTCCATTCCAGAGAAACCTGTTTTCCCTGCACTGCCTCGACTTTCAAGCCGAGGATCCACTCACACCACGGAGGCACGTGGGACAGCCCTGTGGGTAAGCCTCGTGGGAAAGCCTCGTGGGAAAGCCTCTAGGGAAAGACGCTGATCCCTTAATCCACGCGACGGGAAGCGTGACACTGCAGCTACAGCTCGGGAGGAAAGCGCACGTGAATGCCACCACTCGAGACAAGGACTGACCCCGTGGGGAGTCTCCGGAAGTACCCCAAGATCCATGTCAGCACTGGAGAGGAATCCTCAGGTTCCGGCACCAACTCCACACAAGGTCTTAGGCCCGGCATCGACAGGAGAGGAAACCCGAGAGGCCCAGGAGCAACTCGGATGGGGACTGGCCTTTCCTCAGGCCACCAGAGAGGGTCAATGAGGTCCCCGTTGTAAATCGAGAGCACCTGCCGCAACTCGAGAAAATACAGGAGGTTCTCCCCTCCAGGCAAGATGAGGCCCATTTCACCTGAGGCGTTTCGAGGCTAATCACACCTAACCTCTGGAATTTCCAAAGGTTCCCTCAAACCCTTACTGCAACTCAAGAAGTTCCCCGTCATACCCGTCTCCACTCGAGAGGAAGCACGAGATTCCCGTCCACATCCAGAGGAGCCCCGTTTGCCCCTCATAGCTCGAGAGAAGGGATCCTTTCCCTGCGTGGTCGGGAACGAATTCCTGGCGTTCCCGTCGCATCTCAAGAGGAGGCGCTCTCCACAGGAAAGGCGAGAGGAACTCCAGGGTCGTGCTACCATTCCCAGAGTCCCCCAGATATCTCAGTCCATTCCAGGGAAACCTGTTTTCCCTGCACTGCCTCGACTTTCAAGCCGAGGATCGACTCACACCACGGTGGCACGTGGGACAGCCCTGTGGGAAGCCTCCTGGGAAAACCTAGTGGGAAAGCCTCGAGGGAAAGCCCCTGATCCCTTGATCCACGTGAAGAGAAGCATGACACTGCTGCTAGAGCTCGGGAGGAAAGCGCACGTGCATGCACCCACTCGAGACGAGGACTGACTCCCCTGGGGAGACTCCAGACGTACCCCAAGATCCATGTCAGCACTGGAGAGGAATCCTCAGGTTCTGGCACCAACTCCACACAAGATCTTAGACCCCGGCATCGACGGGAGAGGAATCCCGAGAGGCCCCCGAGCAACACGCATGGGGACTGGCCTTTCCTGAGGCCAACAGAGCGGGTCCCTGAGGTCCTCGTCATAAGTCGAGAGCACTTGCCGAAACTCGAGAAAATCCAGGAGGTTCTCCCTCCAGGCCAGATGAGGCCCATTTCCGCTGAGGCATCTCGAGGCTAATCACATCTAACCTCTGGAACTTTCAAAGGGTCCTTCACACCCTTGCTGCAACTCAAGAAGTTCCCCGACATACCCGTCTCCACTCAAAATGAAGCACGAGAGTACCGCCCACATCCAGAGGAGCCCCGTTTCCGCCTCCTAGCTCGAAGGAGTGATCCTTTCCCTGCGTGGTGGGGAAAGAATTCCCCGCGTTCCCGTCGCACCTCAAGAGGAGGCGCTCTCCACAGGAAAGGCGAGAGGAACTCCAGGGTCGTGCCACCATTCCCAGAGTCCCCCAGATGTCTCAGTCCATGTTTTCCCTGCACTGCCTCGACTTTCAAGCCGAGGATCGACTCACACCACGGTGGCACGTGGGACAGCCCTGTGGGAAAGCCTCGTGGGAAAGCCTCGTGGGAAAGCCTATAGGGAAAGCCACAGATCCCTTGATCCACGTAAAGGGATGCGTGACACTCCTGCTACAGCTCGGGAGGAAATCCTACCTGCATGCCCCCAATGGAGACGAGGACTGACGCCCCTGGGGAGACTCCAGAAGTACCAAAAGATCCATGTCGGCACTGGAGAGGAATCCTCAGGTTCACGCACTGACTCCACACAAGGTCTTAGGCCCCGGCATCGACGGGAGAGGAATCCCGAGAGGCCCCCGAGCAACTCGCACGGGGACTGGCCTTTCCTGAGGCCACCAGAGCGGGTCCCTGAGGTCCCCGTCGTAGATCGAGAGCACCTGCCGCAACTCGAAAAAATGCAGGAGGTTCTCCCCTCCAGGCGAGATGAGGCCCATTTCCGCTGAGGCGTCTCGAGGCTAATCATATCTAACATCTGGAACTTCCTAACGGTCCTTCACACCCTTGCTGCAACCCAAGAAATTCCCCGACTAACCCGTCTACACTCGAGAGGAAGCACGAGAGTCCCGGCCCACATCCAGAGGAGGCCCGTTTCCGCCTCCTATCTCGAGAGGAGGGATCCTTTCCCTGCGTGGTCGGGAAAGAATTCCCTGGGTTCCCGTCTCATCTCAAGAGGAGGCGCTCTCCACAGGAAAGGCGAGAGGAACTCCAGGGTCGTGCCACATTCACAGAGACCCCCAGATGTCTCAGTCCATTCCAGGGAAAACTGTTTTCCCTGCACTGCCTCGACTTTCAAGCCGAGGATCGACTCACACCATGGTGGCACGTGGGACAGCCCTGTGGGAAAGCCTACGTGGGAAAGCCTCGTGGGAAAGCCTCGAGTGAAAGCCACAGCTCCCTTGATCCACGCGAAGGGAAGCGTGACACTGCTGCTACTGTTCGGGAGGAAAGTGCACGTGCATGCCCCCACTCGAGACGAGGACTGACTCCCCTGGGGAGACACCAGAAGTACCCCAAGATCCATGTCAGCACTGGAGAGGAATCCTCAGGTTCTGGCACCGACTCCACACAAGGTCTTAGGCCCCGGCATCGATGGGAGAGGAATCCCGAGAGGCCCCGAGCAACTCGCATGGGGACTGGCCTTTCCTAAGGCCACCAGAGCGGGTCCCTGAGGTCCCCGTCGTAAGTAAAGAACACCTGCCGCAACTCGAGAAAATCCAGGAGGTTCTCCCCTCCAGGCGAGATGAGGGCGGTTTCCGCTGAGGCGTCACCAGGCTAATCACACCTAAGCTCTGGAACTTCCAAAGGGTCCTTCACACCCTTGCTGCAACTCAAGAAGTTCCCCGACATACCCGTCTCCACTCGAGAGGAAGCACGAGAGTCCCGCCCACATCCAGAGGAGCCCCGTTTCCGCATCCTAGCTCGAGAGGAGGGATCCTTTCCCTGCGTGGTCGGAAATGAATTCCCGCCGTTTCGGTCACATCTCAAGTGGAGGCGCTCTCCACAGGAAAGGTGAGAGGTACTCCAGGGTCGTGCCACCATTCCCACTGTCCCCCAGATGTCTCAGTCCATTCCAGGGAAACCTGTTTTCCCTGCACTGCCACGACTTTCAAGCCGAGGATCGACTCACACTACGGTGCCACGTGTGACAGCCCTGTGGGGAAGCCTCGAGGGAAAGCCACAGATCCCTTAATCCACGTGAAGGGAAGCGTGACACTGCTGCTACAGCTCGGGAGGAAAGCGCACGTTCATGCCCCCACTCGAGACAAGGACTGACTCCCCTGGGAAGACTCCAGAAGAACCCCTAGATCCAAGTCATCACTGGAGAGGATTCCTCAGCTTCCGGCACCGACTACACACAAGGATTTAGGCCCCGGCATCGACGGGAGAGGAATCCCGAGAGGCCCGCGCACAACTCGCCTGCGGACTGGCCTTTTCTGAGGCCGCCAGAGCGGGTCCCTGAGGTCCCCGACGTAAGTCGAGAGCACCTGCCGCAACTCGAGAAAATCCAGGAGGTTCTCCCCTCCAGGCGAGATGAGGCCCATTTCCGATGAGGCGTCTCGAGGCTAATCACACCTAACATTTGCAACTTCCAAAGGGTCCTTCACACCCTTGCTGCAACTCAAGAAGTTCCCCGACATACCCGTCTCCACTCGAGAGGAAGCACGAGAGTCCCGCCCACATTCAGAGGAGCCCCGTTTCCGCCTCCTAGCTCGAGTAGAGGGATCCTTTCCCTGCGTGGTCGGGAAAGAATTCCCGGCCTTCCCGTCGCATCTCAAGAGGAGGCGCTCTCCACAGGAAAGGCGAGAGGAACTCCAGGGTCGTGCCACCATTCCCAGAGTCCCTCAGGTGTCCCAGTCCATTCCAGGGAAACCTGTTTTTCCTGCACTGCCTCCACTTTCAAGCCGAGGATCGACTCAAACCACGGTGGCACGTGGGACAGTCCTGTGGGAAAGCCTCATGGGAAAGCCTTAAGCGGAAAGCCACAGATCCCTTGATCCATTCGAAGGGAAGCGTGACACTGCTGCTACCGCTCGGGAGGAAAGCACACGTGCATGCCCTCCTCGAGACGAGGACTGACTCCCCTGGGGAGACTCCAGAAGTACCCCAAGATCCATGTCAGCACTGGAGAGGAATCCTCAGGTTCCGGCACCAACTCCACACAAGATCTTAGGCCCCGGCATCGACGGGAGAGGAATCCCAAGAGGCCCCCGAGAAACTCGCATGGGGACTGGGCTTTCCTGAGGCCACCAGAGCGGGTCTCTGAGGTCCCCATCGTAAGTTGAGAGCACCTGCCGCAACTCGAGAAAATCCAGGAGGTTCTCCCCTCCAGGCGAGATGAGGCCCATTTCCGCTGAGGCGTCTCGAGGCAAATCACACCTAACCTCTGGAACTTCCAAAGGGTACTTCACACCCTTGCTGCAACACAAGAAGTTCCCCGACATACCCGTCTCCACTCGAGAGGAAGCACGAGAGTCCGGCCCACATCCAGAGGAGCCCCGTTTCCGCCTCCTAGCTCGAGAGGAGGGATTCCTTTCCCTTCGTGGTCGGGAGAGAATTCCCGGCGTTCCCGTCGCATCTCAAGAGGAGGCGCTCTCCACAGGAAAGGCGAGAGGAACTCCAGGGTCGTGCCACCATTCCCAGAGTCCCTCAGATGTCTCAGTCCATTCCAGGGAAACCTGTTTTTCCTGCACTGCCTCGACTTTCAAGCCGAGGATCGACTCAAACCACGGTGGCACGTGGGACAGCCCTGTGGGAAAGCCTTGTGGGAAAGCCTCGTGGGAAAGCCTCGAGGGAAAGCCACAGATCCCTTGATCCACGCGAAGGGAAGCTCGACACTGCTGCTACAGCTTGGAAGGAAAGCGCACGTGCATGCCCCCACTCGAGACGAGGACGGACTCCCCTGGGGAGACTCCAGAAGTACCCCAAGATCCATGTCAGCACTGGAGAGGAATCCTCAGGTTCTGGCACCGACTCAACACAAGGTCTTAGGCCCCGGCATCGACGGGAGAGGAATCCCGAGAGGCCCTCGAGCAACTCGCATGGGGACTGGCCTTTCCTGAGGCCACCAGAGCGGGACCCTGAGGTCCCCGTCGTAAGTCGAGAGCACCTGCCGCAACTCGAGAAAATCCAGGAGGTTCTCCCCTCCAGGCGAGATGAGGCCCATTTCCGCTGAGGCGTGTCAAGGCAAATGACACCTAACCTCTGGAACTTCCAAAGGGTCCTCACCCCCTTGCTGCAACTCAAGAAGTTCCCGGACATACCCGTCTTCACTCGAGAGGAAGCACGAGAGTCCTGCCAACATCCAGAGGAGCGCCGTTTCCGCCTCCTAGATCGAGAGGAGGGATCCTTTCCCTGCGTGGTCGGGAGAGAATTCCTGGCGTTCCCGTCGCATCTCAAGAGGAGGCACTCTCCACAGGAAAGGCGAGAGGAACTCCAGGGTTGTGCCACCATTCCCAGAGTCCCCCAGATGTCTCAGTCCATTCCAGGGAAACTTGTTTTCCCTGCAAAGCCTCGACTTTCAAGCCGAGGATCGACTCACACCACGGTGGCCCGTGGGACAGCCCTGTGGGAAAGCCTGATGGGGAAAGCCAAGAGGGAAAGCCACAGATCCCTTGATTCATGCGAAGGGAAGAGTGACACTGCTGCTACTCCTCGGGAGGATAGCGCACGTTCATGCCCCAACTCGTGACAAGGACTGACTCCCCTGGGGAGACTCCAGAAGTACCCCAAGATCCATGTCAGCACTGGAGAGGAATCCTCAGGTTCCGCCACCGACTCCACACAAGGTCTTAGGCCCCGGCATCGACAGGAGAGGAATCCCGAGAAGCCCCCTAGCAACTCGCACGGGGACTGGCCTTTGCTGAGGCCACCAGAGCGGGTCCCTGTGGTCCCCGTCGTTTGTCGAGATCACCTGCCGCAACTCGAGAAAATCCAGGAGGTTCTCCCCTCCAGGCGAGATGAGGCCCATTTCCGCTGAGGCGTCTGGAGGCGAATCACACCTAACCTCTGGAAATTCCAAAGGGTCCTTCACACCCTTGCTGCAACTCAACAAGTTCCCCGACATGCCCATCTCCACTCCAGAGGAAGCACGAGAGTCCGGCCCACATCCAGATGAGCCCCGTTTCCGCCTCCTAGCTCGAGAGGAGGTATCCTTTACCTTCGTGTTCGGGAGAGAATTCCCGGCGTTCCCGTCGCATCTCAAGAGGAGGCGCTCTCCAGGGGAAAGGCGAGAGGAACTCCAGGGTCATGCCACCATTCCCAGAGCCCCCAGAAGTCTCAGTCCATTCCAGGGAATCCTGTTTTCCCTGCACTGCCTCGACTTTCAAACCGAGGATCGAGACACACCACGGTGGCACGCGGGACAGCCCTATGGGAAAGCCTCGTGGGAAAGCCTCATGGGAAAGCCTCGAGGGAAACCCACAGATCCCTTGATCCGCGCAAAGGGAAGCGTGACACTGCTGCTACAGCTCGGGAGGAAAGCGACACGTGCATGCCCCCACTCGAGACGAGGACGGACTACCCGCGGAAAACTCCAGAAGTACCCCAAAATCCATGTCAGCACTGGAGAGGAATCCTCAGGTTCCGGCACCGACTCCACGCATGGTCTTAAGCACCGGCATCGACGGGAGAGGAATCCCGAGAGGCCCCCGAGCAACTCGCATGGGGACTGTCCTTTCCTGAAGCCACCAGAGCGGGTCCCTGAGGTCCCCGTCGTAAGTCGAGAGCACCTGCCGCAACTCGAGAAAAATCCAGGAGGTTCTCCCCTCCAGGCCAGATGAGGCCCATTTCCGCTGAGGCGTCTAGAGGCTAATCACACGTAACCTCTGGAACTTCCAAAGGGTCCTTCACACCCTTGCTGCAACTCAAGAAGTTCCCCGACTTACCCGTCTCCACTCGAGAGGAAGCACGAGAGTCCCGCCCACATCCAGAGGAGCCCCGGTTCCGCTTCCTAGCTAGAGAGGAGGGATCCTTTCCCTGCGTGGTCGGGAAAGAATTCCCGGCGTTCCTTTCGTCATCTCAAGAGCAGGCGATCTCCAGAGGAAAAGCGAGAGGAACTCCAGGGTCGTGCCACCATTCCCAGAGTCCCCCAAATGTCTCAGTCCATTCCAGGGAAAACTGTTTTCCCTGCACTGCCTCGACTTTCAAGCCAAGGATCGACTCACACCACGGTGGAACGTGGGACAGCCCTGTGGCAAAGCCTCGTGGGAAAGCCTCGAGGGAAAGCCACAGATCCCTTGATCCACGCAAAGGGAAGCGTGACACTGCTGCTACAGCTCGGGAGGAAAGTACACTGTGCATGCCCCCACTCGAGACGAGGACTGACTTCCCTGGGGAGACTTAAGAACTACCCCAAGATCCTTGTCAGCACTGGAGAAGAATGCTCAGCTTCCGGAACCGACTCCACACAAGATTTTAGGCCCCGGCATCGTCGGGAGAGGAATCCCGAGAGGCCCCCGAGCAACTCGCATGGGGACTGGCCTTTCCTGAGGCCACCAGAGCGGGTCCCTGAGGTCCCCGTCGTAAGTCGAGAGCACCTGCCGCAACTCGAGAAAATCCAGGAGGTTCTCCCCTCCAGGTCGAGATGAGGCCCATTTCCGCTGAGCGTGTCAGAGGCAAATGCACACCTAACCTCTGGAACTTCCAAAGGGTCCTCACACCCTTGCTGCAACTCAAGAAGTTCCCGACATACCCGTCTCCACTCGAGAGGAAGCACGAGAGTCCCTGCCCACATCCAGAGGAGCCGCCGTTTCCGCCTCCCTAGATCGAGAGGAGGGATCCTTTCCCTGCGTGGTCGGGAAAGAATTCCCGGGGTTCCCGTCGCATCTCAAGAGGAGGCACTCTCCACAGGAAAGGCGAGAGGAACTCCAGGGTTGTGCCACCATTCCCAGAGTCCCCCAGATGTCTCAGTCCATTCCAGGGAAACCTGTTTTCCCTGCAAATCCTCGACTTTCAAGCCGAGGATCGACTCACACCACGGTGGCCCGTGGGACAGCCCTGTGGGAAAGCCTGATGGGAAAGCCAAGAGGGAAAGCCACAGATCCCTTGATTCATGCGAAGGAAGAGTGACACTGCTGCTACTCCTCGGGAGGATAGCGCACGTTCATGCCCCAACCG
>NW_017193601.1:0-9731 GCF_001704415.2 Capra hircus
ATCTCGCCAGGAAGGGAGAACCTCCCCGATTTTCTCAAGTTGCGTCAGGTGCTCTGAGCTTACCCGGGGAACTCAGGGACCCGCTCTGGTGGCCTCAGGAAAGGCCAGTCCCCATGCGAGTTGCTCGGGACCTCTCGGGATTCCTCTCCGTCGATGCCGGGGCCTAAGACCTTGTGTGAGTCGTCCGGAGGCTGAGGTTGCTGACATGGACCTTGGGTACTTCTGGAGTCTCCCCAGGGCTGTCAGTCCTCGTCTCGAGTGGGGGCATGCACGTGCGCTTTCCTCCCGAGGTGCAGTAGCAGTGTCACGCTTCCCTTCGCGTGGATCAAGGGATCTGTGGCTTTCCCTCGAGGCTTTCCCCCGAAGATTTCCCACGAGGCTTTCCCACAGGGCTGTCCCACGTGCCACCGATGTGTGAGTCGATCCTCGGCTTGAAAGTCGAGGCAGTGCGGGGAAAACAGGTTTCCCTGGAATGGACTGAGCCATCTGGGGGACTCCTGGAATGTTGGCACGACCCTGGAGTTCCTCTCGCCTTTCCTGTGGAGAGCGCCTCCTCTTGACATGCGACGGGAACGCCGGGAATTCTTTCCCGACCACTCAGGGAAAGATCCTTCCTCTCGAGCTATGAGGCGGAAACGGGGCTCCTCTGGATGTGGGGGGGACTCTCGTGCTTCCTCTCGAGTGGAGACGGAATGTCGGGGAAATTCCTCAGTTGCAGCAAGGGTGTGAAGGACCCTTTGGAAATTCAAGAGGTTAGGTGTGATTAGCCTTGAGAAACCTCAGCGGTAATGGGCCTCATCTGGCCTGGAAGGGAGGACCTCCTGGATTTTCTCAAGTTGCGGCAGGTGCTCTGGACATACGACGGGAACTCAGGGATCCGCTCTGGTGGCCTTAGGAAAGGCCAGTCCCCATGCGAGTTGCGGGGGCCACTCGCGATTCCTCTCCCGACGATGCCGTGGCCTAAGACCTTTTCTGGAGTCAGTGACGGAACATGTGGATTCCTCTCCAGTGCTGACATAGATCTTGAGGAGATTCTGGAGTCTCCCCAGGGGAGTCAGTCCTCGTCTCGAGTGGGGGCATGCACGTGCGCTTTCCTCCCGAGCTGTAGCAGCAGTGTCACGCTTCCCGTCGCGTGGATCAAGTGATCTTAGCCTTTCCCTTGAGGCTCTCCCACGAGGCTTTCCCAGGAGGCTTTCCCACATGGCTGTCCCACGTGCCACCGTGGTGTGAGTCGATCCTCGGCTTGAAAGTCGAGGAAGTGCAGAGAAAACAGGTTTCCCTGGAATGGACTGAGACATCTGGGGGACTCTGGGAATGGTGGCCCGACCCTGGATTTCCTCTCGCCTTTACTGTGGAGAGCTCCTCTTTTTGAGATGCGACGGGAACACCGGGAATTCTTTCCCGACCACACAAGGAAAGGATCCCTCCTCTCGAAGCTAGGAGGCGGAAACCGCTTTCCTCTGGATGTGGCGGGACTCTCCTGCTTCCTCTCGAGTGGAGACGGCTTTGTCGGGGAACTTCTTGAGTTGCAGCAAAGGTGTGGAAGGACCCTTTGGAAGTTCCAGAGGTTAGGTGTGATTAGCCAGAGACAGGTCAGCGGAAATGGGTCTCATCTCGCCTGGAGGGGAGAACCTCCTGGAATTTCTCGAGTTTTCGCCAGGTGCTCGCGACTTACGCCGAGGACAGCAGAGACCCGCTCTGGTGGCCTCAGGAAAGGCCAGTCCCCATGCGAGTTGCTCGGGGGCCTCTCGGGATTCCTCTCCATCGATACCGGGGCCTAAGACCTTGTGTGGAGACGGTGCCGGAACCTGAGGATTCCTCTCCAGTGCTGACATGGATCTTGGGTTACTTCTGGAGTCTCCCCAGGGGAGTCAGTCCTCGTCTCGAGAGGGGGCATGCACATTCGCTTTCCAACCGAGCTGCAGCAGCAGTGTCAGGCTTCCATTCGCGTGAATCAAGGGATCTGTGGCTTTCCCTCGAGGCTTTCCCACGAGGCTTTCCCACAGGGCTGTCCCACGTGCCACCGTGTTGTGAGTTGATCCTCGGCTTCAAAGTCAAGGAAGTTCAGGGAAAATAGGTTTCCCTGGAATGGACTGAGACATCTGGGGGACGTCTGGGAATGGTGACACGACCCTAGGAGTTCCTGTCGATTTCCTGTGGAGAGCGCCTCCTCTTGAGATGCCGACGGGAATACCGGGAATTCTTTCCCGACCACGCAGGGAAAAGAATCCCTCCTCTCGAGCTAGGAGGCGGAAACGGGGCCTCCTCTGGCATGTTGGCGGGACTCTCGTGCTTCCTCTCGAGTGGAGATGGGCATGTCAGGGAACTTTTTGAGTTGCAGCAAGGGTGTGAAGGACCCTTGGAAGTTCCAGAGGTTAGGTGTGATTAGCCTCGAGTCGCCTCAGCGGAAATGGGCCTCATCTCGCCTGGAGGGAACAACCTCCTGGATTTTCTCGAGTTGAGGCGGGTGCTCTCGACTTATGTCTGGGATCACAGGGACCCCGAAATGGTGGCCTCAGGAAAAGCCAGTCCCCATGCCAGTTGCTCGGGAGCCTCTCGGGATTTCTCTCCCATCGATGCCGGGGCCTAAGACCTGGTGTGAGTCTGGTGCGGGAACCTGAGGATTACTCTCCAGTGCTGACATGGATCTTGGGGTTCTTTGGAGTCTCCACAGGGGAGTCAGACCCGCACGTCGAGTGGGGCATGCTCGTGCGCTTTCCTCCTGAGCTGTAGCAGCAGTGTCTATGCTTCCCTTCG
The DNA here is from genome assembly GCF_001704415.2 of Capra hircus. Classification (NCBI taxonomy): domain Eukaryota; kingdom Metazoa; phylum Chordata; class Mammalia; order Artiodactyla; family Bovidae; genus Capra; species Capra hircus. Next base: position 2,758 of record NW_017193601.1, read on the forward strand.
CGTGGATCAAGGGATCTGTGGCTTTCCCTCGAGGCTTTCCACCAGGCTTTCCCACAGGGCTGTCCCACGTGCCACCGTGGTGTGAGTCGATCCTCGGCTTGAAGGTCAAGGCAGTGCAGGGAAAACAGGTTTCCCTGGAATGGACTGAGACATCTGGGGGACTCCTGGAATAGTGGCACGACCCTGGAGTTCCTCTCGCCTTTTCTGTGGAGAGCGCCTCCTATTGAGATGCGACCGGAATGCCGGGAATTCTTTTCCGACCTCGCAGGGAAATGATCCCTCCTGGGTATGAGGCGGAAACGGGGGCTCCTTTGGATGTGGGCGGGACTCTCGTGCTTGCTCTCGAGTGGAGACGGGGTTGTCGGGGAAATTCTTAAGTTGCAGCAAGGGTGTGAGGACCCTTTGGAATCTCCAGAGGTTAGGTGTGATTAGCCTCGAGACGCCTCGAGCAGAAATGGCCCTCATCTCGCCTGGAGGGGAGAACCTCCTGGATTTTCTCGAGTTGCGGCAGGTGCTCTCGACTCACGACGGGGACATCAGGGACCTGCTCTGGTGGCCTCAGGAAAGGACAGTCCCCATGCGAGTTGCTCGGGGGCCTCTCGGGATTCCTCCCCCGTCGATGCCGGGGCCTAAGACCTTGTGTGATGTCGGTGCGGGAACTTGAGGATTCCTCTCCGTGCTGACATGGATCTTGGGGTACTTCTGGAGTCTCCACAGGGGAGTCAGTCCTCGTCTCGAGTGGGGGCATGCACGTGCGCTTTCCTCCTGAGCTGTAGCAGCGGTGTTACGCTTACCTTCGCCTGGATCAAGGGATCTGTGGCTTTCCCTCGAGGCTTTCCCACGAGGCTTTCCCACCAGGCTTTCCCAAGAGGTTTTTCCCACAGGGCTGTCCCACGTGCCACCGTGGTGTGAGTCTATCCTCAGCTTGAATGTCGAGGAAGTGCGGGGAAAACAGTTTTCCGTGGAATGGACTGAGACATCTGGTGGACTCTGGGAATGGTGGCACGACCCTGGAGTTCCTCTCGCCTTTCCTGTGGAGAGCGCCTCCTCTTGAGATGCGACAGGAACACCGGGAATTCTTTCCCGACCACGCCGGGGAAAGGATCCCTCCTATCGAGCTAGGAGGCGGAAACAGGGCTCCTCTGGATGTGGGCGGGACTCTCGTGCTTCCTCTCAAGTGGAGACGGGTATGTTGGGGATCTTCTTGAGTGACAGCAAGCGTTTGAAAGACCCTTTGGACGTTCCAGAGGTTAGGTGTGATTAGCCTTGAGACACCTCAGCGGAAATGGGCCTCATCTCGCCAGGAAGGGAGAACCTCCCCGATTTTCTCAAGTTGCGTCAGGTGCTCTGAGCTTACCCCGGGGAACTCAGGGACCCGCTCTGGTGGCCTCAGGAAAGGCCAGTCCCCATGCGAGTTGCTCGGGGACCTCTCGGGATTCCTCTCCCGTCGATGCGGGGCCTAAGACCTTGTGTGGAGTCGGTCCCGGAGGCTGAGGATTCCTCTCCAGTGCTGACATGGATCTTGGGGTACTTCTGGAGTCTCCCCAGGGCTGTCAGTCCTCGTCTCGAGTGGGGGCATGCACGTGCGCTTTCCTCCCGAGGTGCAGCAGCAGTGTCACGCTTCCCTTTGCATGGATCAAGGGATCTGTGGCTTTCCCTCCTGGCTTTCCCACGAGGCTTTCCCACAGGGCTGTCCCACGTGCCATCGTGGTGTGAGTCGATCCTCGGCTAGAAATTCGAGGCAGTGCAGGTAAATCAGGTTTCCCTGGAATGGACTGAGACATCTGCAGGACTCTGGGAATGGTGGCACGACCCTGGAATTCCTCTCGCCTTTCCTGTGGAGAACGCCTCCTCTTGAGATTCGCCAGCAACGCCAGGAATTCTTTCCTGACTACGCAGGGAAAGGATCCCTCCTCTCGAGCTAGGAGGCGGAAACGGGGCTCCTCTGGATGTGGGCGGGTGTCTGGTGCTTCCTCTCGTGTGGAGACGGGTATGTCAGGGAACTTCTTGAGTTGCAGCAAGGGTGTGAAGGACCCTTTGGAAGTTCCAATGGTTAGGTGTGATTAGACTCGAGACGCCTCAGCGGAAATGGGCCTCATCTCGCCTGCAGGGGAGAACCTCCTGGATTTTCTCGAGTTTCAGCAGGTGCTCTCCAGTTACGACCTGGGACTTATGTAACCCGCTCTGGTCCGCTCAGGAAATGCCAGTCGACTTGTGAGTTGCTAAGGGGCCTCTCGGGATTCCTCTCCGGTCGATGACGGGGCCTAAGACCTTGTTTGGAGTCGGTGCCCGAACCTGAGGTTTCCTCTCCAGTGCTGACATGGATCTTGGGGTACTACTGGAGTCTCCACAGGGGAGTCATCTTCGTCTCCAATGGGGGCATGCACGTGCGCTTTTCTCCCGAGCATTAGGAGCAGAATCAATTTCCCGTTGGGTTGATCAAGGGGTTTCTTGTTTTCCCTCGAGGCTTTCCCACGAGGCTTTCCCACAGGGCTGTCCCACGTGCCACCATCGTGTGAGTCGGTCCTCCGCGTGAACGTCGAGGCAGTGCAGGGTAAACAAGTTCCTCTGGAAAGGACTGAGACATCTGGGTACTCTTGGAATGGTGGAACGACCCTGGAGTTCCTCTCACCTTTCTTGTGGAGCGTGCCTCCTCTTGAGATGCGACAGGTACGACAGGAATTCTTTCCCGGCCAATCAGGGAAAGCATCCCTCACATTGAGCTAGGAGGGGGAATTGGGGCTCCTCTGGATGTGGGTGGTACCCTGGTGATTCCTATGTAGTGGCGACGGGTCTCTCCTGGAACTTCTTGAGTTGCAACAAGGGTGTGAAGGACCCTTTGGAAGTTCCAGAGGTTAGGTGTGATTAGCCTCGAGACGTCTCAGTGGAAATGGGTCTCATCTCGCCTGAAGGGGAGAATCTCCTTCATTTTCTAGAGTTGTGGCAGGTGCTCTCGACTTACGACGGGGACCTCAGGGACCCGTTCTGTTGGCCTTAGGAAGACCAGTCCCCATGCGAGTTGCTAGAGGGCCTCTCGGGATTCCTCACCGGTAGATGCCGGGGCCCAAGACCTTCGGTGGAGTGGGGGCCAGAACCTGAGTATTCCTCTCCAGTGCTGACATGTTTTTGGGATACTTCTGAAGTCTCCCAAGGGGAATCAGTCCTCGTCTCGAGTGGGGGCATGCGCATGCTCCTTCCTCCCGAGCTGTAGCAGCAGTGTCATGCTTCCCGTCGCGTGGATCAATGGATCTGTGGCTTTTCCTCTAGGCTTTTCCTAGAGGATTTCCCACGAGGCTTTCCCACAGGGCTGTCCCCCGTGCCACCGTGGTGTGAGGCGATCCTCGGCATGAAAGTTTAAGCACTCTGTAAAAACAAGATCCTCTGGAATGGACTGAGACATCTGGGGACGCTTGGAATGGTGGCACGACCATGGAGTTCCTCTCTCCCTTCCTGTGGAGAGCGCCTCCACCTGAGATGCGACGGGAATGCCGGAAGTTCTTTCCCGACCAAGCAGGGAAAGGATCCCTCATCTCTAGCTAGGAGGATGAAACGGGGCTACTCTGGATGTGGGCAGGACCCTCGTGTTTCCTCTCGAGTGGAGATGGGAATGTCGGGGAACTTCTTGAGTTGCAGCAAGGGTGTGAAGGACCCTTTGGAAGTTCCAGAGATTAGATGTAATTAGCCTCGAGACACCTCATTGAAAATGGGCCTCATCTCGCCTGGAGGGGAGAACCTCCTGGGATTTTCTTGAGTTGCTCAGGTGCTCCCGACTTACGACGGGGACCTCAGGGACCCGCTCTGGTGGCTTCATCAAAGGCCAGTCCCCATGCCAGATGCTGGGGGCTTCTCTTGATAACTCTCCTGTTGATGCCCGGGCCGAACAACTTGTGTGGATTCGGGGCCGGAACCTGAGGTTTCCTCTGCAGTGCTGACATGGATATTGGGGTTCTTCTGGAGTCTCCCCTGGAGAGTCAATCCTCCTCTCAAGTGAGGGCACGCACGTGTGCTTTCCTCCGAGCTGTAGCAGCAGGTTCACGCTTCCCGTCGTGTGGATCAAGGGATCTGTGGCTTTCCCTGGAGGCTTTCCCCACGAGGCTTTCTCACAGGGCTTTCCCTCGTGCCACCGTGGTGTGAGTTGATCCTCAGCGTGAAAGTCGAGGCAGTGCAGGGAAAACAGGTTCCTCTGAATTGGACTGATGCTGGGAGCCAGTATGAGGACTCCCGCCCGTGATAACGTCATGAGGAAGAAAGCTGACATAGGCATGGTGTGTTCAGACTTCAGGGACCCCTCTGGAAGTTCCTACGCACGTACCCCAACAAAAATCTGCCGGCCTTTTTTGCTCTGCTTTTTCCACTCTTCTGACATTTTCTGGAAAAAGTCAATTCAGGGCTTTAGTCTTCTGCATTTGAAAGAGTGTTTCCAATCCAAAAACCCCTCTGAATGTTTCTAGCCTGCCTGCAGGACTCTTACAGCTGGGCATGTGATTGTTTGAGGCCTCCTTTCCCCAGGAGGCACAGGAAGCTTAAAACATCCTAGGAATGTAGGGGCATCCGAGGAGTCAAAATCTTTATAATAGGACTGATTAAAAGTTTTTCATTTTTTGGGTCAATGCTTGCTGCTAAATTTTCATATCCTTTATTTTTAGATAGAGTTGGTATATTAAAAAAAACAAGTAGTAGACCTGGTATTAGCAACATTAGATCTTTGAGTTAAGTACCTTCTTTGTTATAACCCACTGCACCTTTGTTCTTATAGAGATGTAACTTTAATGCTTTAAGGAAATGCAGATTAAAGAAAAACACTTCAGAGGAAACAAAATTAACATTCATTAAGGAAGAGAGCCAAAAAGTGTTTAACAAGCCCTCTTGGCCAGAAGATAATGTAAATCCACCAGAGACCTATTGTATACAAAATGAATGTACAGAAAGAGTCTGGGGTGCGAACGCTACATAATTTTTGTGTTACCCATTGAACTCCATGTTTTATCAAAAGTATAAAAGGCTTTATGAACAATAAAGGATGGGGCCAGTTTCTCGGACCAGTTTCTCGAACTAGTCTCTCGGCCTGGTTTCTTGGGACTCAGGCTCCCCCTGTGTCTTTTTCTCTCTTTCTTCTTCTCTCCCTTTCCTTCTCTCTGCTTTTTACTTTAACTTCAGGCTGAATCTCCCACCAGGCGGCGCGGAGGCTCGCCAGGTCTACTTACTTGCCTGGCTGTTAAGACCTGCACGGAAAAGGGAGCTTAAGGCGAGGCACCCTTAGATATTCAAGGAGGGGCTGGTGGCCCAACGCAGATGGTGAAAATTCCTTGTCTGGAATTTTATTGGTCTTCCACGTAAACCAAGCTATTCAGCCCTTTTCCTCCAGTTAATCTTCTTACTACACTATAATTTCTAAATCTAATCTTACATTAATAAATAAAAAAAGACTTTCCACGACAACGCCGTCCATCCGTCGAATTCCCTGGATCCAGTCGGGGCTGGGCCCCGGCAGACTGAGATATTCTGGGGGACTCTTGGAATGGTGGCACGACCCTGGAGTTCCTCCGCTTTTCCTGTGGAGAGCGCCTCCTCATGAGATGCGACGGGAACACGGAATTCTTTCCCGAACATGCAGGGAAAGGATACCTGACCTCGAGGTATGAGGCGGAAACGGGGTTCCTCTGGATGTGGGCGGGATTCACGTGCTTCCTCTCGAGTGGAGTCAGGTATGTCGGGGAACTTCTTGAGTTGCAGCAAGGGTGTGAAGGACCCTTTGGAAGTTCCAGATGTTAGGTATGGTTAGCCTCGAGACGCCTCAGAGGAAAGGCCTCATCTCGCCTGGAGGGGAGAACCTCCTGGATTTTTCTCGAGTTGCGGCAGGTGCTCCTGACTTACTACGAGGACCTCAGGGGACCCGCTCTGGTGGCCTCAGGAAAGGCCAGTCCCCATGCAAGTTGCTCGGGGGCCTCTCCGGCTTCCTCTCCCGTCGATGCGGGGCCTAAGACCCTGTGTGGAGTTCGGTGCCGGAACCTGAGGTTTCCTCTTCAGTGCTGACATGGATCTTGGGGGTACTCTGGAGTCTCCCAGGGGAGTTAGTCGTCGTCTGTGTGGGGGCTTGAACGTGCGCTTTCCTCCCGAGCTGTAGCAGCAGTGCAACGCTTCCCTTCGCGTGGATCAAGGGATCTGTTGCTTTCCCTCGAGGCTTTCCCACGAGGCTTTCCCACAGGGCTGTCCACGTGCCACCGTGGTGTGAGTCGATCCTCGGCTTGAAAGTCGCGGCAATCGAGAGAAAACAGATTTCCCTGGAATGGACTTAGACATCTGCGGGACTCTGGGAATAGTGGGCAAGGCCCGGGAGTTCCTCTCGCCTTTCAGTGGAGAGCGCCTCCTCTTGAGATGCGACGAGAACGCGGGAATTCTTTCCCGACACGCATGGAAAGGATCCCTCCTCTCGAGCTAGGAGGCGGAAACTGGCTCCTCTGGATGTGGCGCGGACTCTCTTGCTTACTCTCGCGAGTAGACGGGAATATGGTGACTTCTTGAGTTGGCAGCAAGGGTGTGAAGGACCCTTTGGAAGTTTCCAGAGGTTAGGTGTGATTAGCCTCTAGATGCCTCAGCGGAAATGGGCCTCATCTTGCCTGGAGGGAGAACATCCTGGATGTTCTCAAGTTGCGACAGGTGCTCTCGACTTATGACGGGGACCTCAGGGACCCGCTCTGGTGGCCTCAGGAAAGGCCAGGCCCCATGCGAGTTGCTCGGGGGGCCTGTCGAGATTCCTCCCCCGTCGATGCCGGGGCCTAAGATCTTGTGTGCCAGAACCTGAGGATTCCTCTCCAGTGTTGACATGGATCTTGGGGTACTTCTAAGTCCTCCCAGGGGACTTAGTCGTCGTCTTGAGTGGGGGCATGCACGTGTGCTTTCCTCCCGATCTGTAGCAGCAGTGTCACCTTCTCTTCGCGTGGATCAAGGGATCTATGGCTTTCCCTCGTGGTTTT
>NW_017193602.1:0-9731 GCF_001704415.2 Capra hircus
CCCGGCATAGACGGGAGAGGAATCCCGAGAGGTCCCCTAGCAACTCGCATGGGGACTGGCCTTTCCTGAGGCCACCAGAGCGGTCCCTGAGGTCCCCGTCAGAACTCGAGAGCACCTGCTGCAACTCGAAAACATTTAGGACGTTCTCCCCTCCAGGCGAGATGAGGCCCATTTCCGCTGAGGCGTCTCGAGGTTAATCACACCTAAACCTCTGGAACTTCCAAAGGGTCCTTCACACCCTTGCTGCAACTCAAGAAGTTCCCCGACATAACCGTCTCCACTCAAGAGGAAGCACGAAGTCCCACCCACATCGACAGTAGCCCCGTTTTCCGCCTCCTACCTCGAGAGGAGGGATCCTTTCCTGCGTGGTCGGAAAGAATTCCCGGCGTTTCCGACGCATCTCAAGAGGAGACGCTCTCCACAGGAAAGGCAAACGAACTCCAGGGTCGTGCCACCATTCCCAGAGTCCACCAGATGACTCCGTCCATTCCAGGGAAACCTCTTTTCCCTGCACTGCCTCGACTTTCAAGCCGAGGATCGACTCACACCACGGTGGCACGTGGGACAGCCCTGTGGGAAAGCCTCGTGGGAAAGCCTCGTGGAAAGCGTCGAGGGAAAGCCACAGATGCCTTGATCCATGCGAAGGGAAGCGGGACACTGCTGCTACAGCTCGGAGGAAAGCGCACGTGCATGCCCCCACTCGAGACGAGGACTGACTCCCCTGGGGAGACTCCAGAAATATCCCAAGATCCATGTCAGCACTGAAGAAAAATCCTCAGGTTCCGGCACTGACCCCACACAAGGTCTTAGGCCCAGCATCGACGGGAGAGGAATCCCGAGTAGGCCCCGAGCATCTCGCATGGGGACTCTCCTTTCCTGAGGCCCCCAGAGCGGGTCCCTGAGGTCCCCGTCGTAAGTCGAGAGCACCTGCCGCAACTCAAGAAAATCAAGGAGGTTCTCCCCTCCAGGCGAGATGAGGCCCATTTCCGCTGAGTGTCTCGAGGCTAATCACCCTAAACTTTGCAACTTCCACCGGGTCTTTCACAGCCTTGCTGCAACTCAAGAAGTTCCCCGACATACCCGTCTCCACTCGAGACGAAGCACGAGAGTCCCGCCTACATCCAGAGGAGCCCCGTTTCCGCCTCCTATTTCGAGAGGAGGGATCCTTTCCCTGCGTGCTCCGGAAATAATTCCCGGCGTTCCCGTCGCATCTCAAGAGCAGGCGCTCTCCACAGGAAAGGCGAGAGGAACTCCAGGGTCGTGCCACCGTTCCCAGAGTCCGCCAGTTTTCTCAGTCCATTACAGGGAAACCTGTTTTCTCTGCACTGCATCGACTTTCAAGACGAGGATCGACTCACACCACGGTGGCACGTGGGATAGCCCTGTGGGAAAGCCTCGTGGGAAAGCCTCGTGGGAAAGCCTCGAGGGAAAGCCACAGATCCCTTGATCCACGCGAATGGAAGCGCGACATTGCTGCTACAGCTCGAGGGGAGAGCGCAAGTGCATGTCCCCACTCGAGACGAGGATTGACTCCCCTGGGGAGACTCCAGAAGTACCCCAAGATCCATGTCAGCACTGGAGAGGAATCCTCAGTTTCCAGCACCCACTCCACACAAGATCTTAGGCCCCGGCATCGAAGGAGAAGAATCCCGAAAGGCCCACGAGCAACTCGCATGGGGACTGGCCTTTCCTGAGGCCACCAGAGGGGGTCCCTGAGGTCCCCGTCGTAAGTCGAGAGCACCTGCCGCAACTCGAGAAAATCCAGGAGGTTCCCCCCTCCAGGCGAGATGAGCCCCATTTCAGCTGAGGCGTCTCGAGGCTAATCACACCTTACCTCTGGAACTTACAAAGGGTCCTTCTCACCCTTGCTGCAACTCAGGAAGCTCCCCGACATACCGGACTCCCCTCGAGAGGAAGCACGAGAGTCCCACCCACATCCACAGTAGCCCATATCCGCCTCCTAGCTCGAGAGGAGGGATCCTTTCCCTGCGTGCTCGGGAAAGAATTCCCGGCGTTTCCGTCGCATCAAAGAGGAGGCGCTCTCCACAGGCAAGGCGAGAGGAACTCCAGGGTCCTGCCACCATTCCAGAGTCCCCCAGATGTCTCCGTCCATTCCAGGAAACCTGTTTTCCCTGCACAGCCTCGACATTCAAGCCGAGGATCGACTCACACCACGGTGGCACGTGGGACAGCCTGTGAGAAAGCCTCGTGGGAAAGCCTCGTGGGAAAGCCTCGTGGGAAAGCCTCGAGGGAAAGACTCTGATCCCTTGATCCACGTGAAGGGAAGCACGACACTGGTGCTACAGCTCGGGAGCAAAGCGCACGTGAATGCCCCCCTCGAGACGAGGACTGACTCCCCTAGGGAGACTCCAGAAGTACGCCAAGATCCATGTCAGCACTGGAGGGGAATCCTAAGGTTCCGACACCGACTCCACACAAGGTCTTAGGCCCCAGCATCGACGTGAGGGGAATCCCGAGAGGCCCGAGCAACTCGCATGGGACTGGCCTTTCCTGAGGCCACCAGAGCGCGTCCCTGAGGTCCCCGTCTTAATTCGAGAGCACCTGCTGCAACTCGAGAAAAATCCAGGAGGTTCTCCCCACCAGGAGAGATGAGGCCCATTTACGCTGAGGCGTCTCGAGGCTATTCACACCTAAAATCTGGAACTTCCAGAGGGTCCTTCACACCCTTGCTGCAACTCAAGAAGTTCCCCGACATTCCCGTCTCCACTCGAGAGGAAGCACGAGAATCCTGCCAACATCCAGAGGAGCCCCGTATCCACCTCCTAGCCCGAGAGGAGGGATCCTTTCCCTGCGTGGTCCGGAAAGAATTCCCGGTGTTCCGTCGCAACTCAAGAGGAGGCGCTCTCCACAGGAAAGGCGAGAGGAACTCCAGGGTCGTGCCACCATTACCAAAGTCCCCCTGATGTCTCAGTCCATTCCAGGGAAACCTGTTTTCCCTGCACTGCCTCGACTTTCAAGCCGAGGATCAACTCACAAAACGGTGGCACGTGGGACATCCCTGTGGGAAAGCCTCGTGGAAAGCCTCGAGGGAAAGACACAGATCCCTTGATTCTCGTGAAGGGAAGCGTGACACTGCTGCTACAGCTCGGGAGGAAATCGCACGTGCATGCCCCCTCTCGAGATGAGTACTGACTCCCCTGGGGAGGCTCTAGAAGTACCCCAAGATCCATGCCGGCACTGTTGAGGAATCCTCAGGTTCTGGCACTGAGTCCACACAAGGTCTTAGGCCCCAGCATCGACGGGAGGAATCCCGAGAGGCCCCCGAGCAACTCGCATGGGGACTGGCCTTTCCTGAGGCCACCACAGCGGGTCCCTGAGGTCACCGTCGTAAGTCGAGAGCACCTGCCCCAACTCGAGAAAATCCAGGACGTTCTCCCGTCCAGGCGAGATGAGGCCCATTTCCGCTGAGGCGTGTCGAGGCTAATCACACCTAACCTCTGGAAATTCCAAACGGTCCTTCACATCCTTGCTGCAATGAAATAAGTTCCCCGATATACCCGTCTCCACTCCAGAGGAAGCACGAGAATCCCGCCCACATCCAGAGGAGCCCCGATTACGCCTCCTAGCTCGAGAGGAGGGATCCTTTCCCTGCGTGGTCAGGAAAGAATTCCCGGCATTCCCGTCTCATCTAAGGAGGAGGCGCTCTCCCACAAGGAAAGGCGAGAGGAATTCCAGGGTCGTGCCACCATTCCCTGAGTCCACCAGATGTCTCATTCCATTCCAGGGAAACCTGTTTTCCCTGCACTGTTTTGACTTTCAAGCGGAGGATCGACTCACACCTCCGTGGCACGTGGGACAACCCTCTGGGAAAGCCTCGTTGAAAAGCCTCTTGGGAAAGCCTTGATGGAAAGCCACAGATCCCTTGATCCACGCGAAGGGAAGCGTGATACTGCTGCTGCAGCTCGGGAGGAAAGCGCACGTGCATTCCCCCACTCAGGACGAAGACTAACTCCCCTGGGGAGACTCCAGAAGTACCCAACATCCATGTCAGTACTGGAGAGGAATCCTCAGGATTCGGCAACGACTCCACACAAGGTCTTAGGCCCCTGCATCGACGGGAGAGAAATCCCGAAAGGCTCCCGAGCAACTCACATGGGGACTGGCCTTTCCTGAGGCCTCCAGAGGGCGTCCCTGTGGTCCCCGTCGTAAGTCGAGAGCACCTGCCGCAAGTCGAGAAAATCCAGGAGGTTGTCCCCTCCAGGCGAGATGAGGGCCATTTCCGTTGAGGCGACTCGAGGCTAATCACACCTAACCTCTGGAACTTCCAAAGGGTCTTTCACAGCCTTGCTTCAACTCAAGAAGTTCCCCGACCTACCCGTCTCCACTCAAGAGGAAGCACGAGAGTCCCGGCCACATCCAGATGAGCCCCGTTTCTGTCTCCTAGCTCGAGAAGAGGGATCCTTTCCCTACGTCGTCGGAAAGAATTCCCGGCGTCCGTCGCATCTCAAGAGGAGGCGCTCTCCACAGGAAAGGCTAGAGGAACTCCAGGGTCGTGCCACCATTCCTAGAGTCCCCAGATGTCTCAGTGCATTCCAGGGAAGCCTGTTTCCCCGGCACTGCCTCGACTTTCAAACCGAGGATCGACTGACACCACACGGTGGCACGTGGACATCACTGTGGGAAAGCCTCGTTGGAAAACCTGGTGGGAAAGCGTCGTGGGAAAGCGTCGTGGAAAGCCTCGAGGGAAAGCCACAGATCCCTTGATCCTCGCGAAGGGAAGCTCAACACTGCTGCTACAGCTCGGAGGAAAGCGCACGTGCATGCCCCCACTCGAGACGAGGACTGACTCCCCTGGGGAGACTCCAGAAGTACCCCAAGATAAACGTCAGCAATGGAGAGGAATCCTCTGGTTTTGGCACAGACTCCACACAAGATCTTAGGTCTCGGCATCGACGGGAGAGGAATCCCGAGAGGCCCATGAGCAACTCGCATGGGGACTGGCCTTTCGTGAGGCCACTATAACGGTCCCTGATGTCCCCGTCGTAAGTCGAGAGCATCTGCTGCAACTCGAGAAAATCCAGGAGATTCTCCTCTTCTGGCAAGATGAGGCCCATTTCCGATGAGGGGTCTCGAGGCTAATCACACCTAAACTCTGGAACTTCCAAAGGGTCCTTCACATCCTTGCTGCAACTCAAGAAGTTCCCCACATACCCGTCTCCTCTCAAGAGGAAGCACGAGAGTCCCGCCCACATCAAGAGGAGCCCCGTTTCCGCCTGATAGCTCGAGAGCAGGGATACCTTCCCTGCATGGTCCGGAAAAAGTTCCCGGCGTTCCCGTCGCATCTCAACAGGAGGTGCTCTCCACAGGAAAAGCGAGAGGAGCTCCAGGGTCGTGCCACCATTCCCAGAGTCCCCCAGATGTCTCAGTCCATTCCAGGGAAAACAATTTTCCCTGCACTGAATCGACTTTCAAGCCTAGGATCGACTGACACCACAGTGACACGACGGACAGACCAGTGGGCAAGCCTCGTGGGAAAGCCTCGAGGGAAAGTCACAGATCCCTTGATTCACGGGAAGGGAAGCGAGACACTGCTGCTACAGCTCGGGGGAAAGCACACGTGCATGCCCCACCTGAGACGAGGACTGACTCCACTGGGGAGACTTCAGAATTACCCCAAGATCCATGTCAGCACTGCAGAGGAAACCTCTGTTTCCGGCACCGACTCCACACAAGGTCTTAGGCCCCGGCATCGACGGGAGAGGAATCCCGAGAGGCCCCGAGCAACTCGCATGGGGACTGGCCTTTCCTGAGGCCACCAGAGCGGGTCCCTGAGGTCCCCGTCGTAAGACGAGATAACCTGCCGCAACTCGAGAAAATCCAGGAGGTTCTCCCTCAGGCGAGATGAGGCCCATTTCCGCTGATGTTTCTCAAGGCTAATCACACCTAACCTCTTGAATTTCCAAAGGGTCCTTCACACCCTTGCTGCAACTGAGGAATTTCCCCGACATTCCCGTGTCCACTCGAGAGGAAGAACGAGAGTCCCGCCCACATCCAAAGGAGCCCCGTTTCCGCCTCATAGATCGAGAGGAGGGATCTTTCCCTGAGTGGTCGGGAAAGAATTCCCGGCGTTCCCGTCGCATGTCAAGAGGAGGCGCTCTCCACAGGAAAGGCGAGAGGAACTCCAGGGTCGTGCCAACATTCCAGGAGTCCCCCAGATGGCTCAGTCCTTTCCAGGGAAACCTGTTTTCCCCGCACTGCCTCGACTTTCAAGCCGTGGCTCGACTCACACCTCGGTGGCACATGGGACAGCCCTGTGGGAAAGCCTCGTGGGAAAGCCTCGAGGGAAAGCCACAGATACCTTGATCGACGCGAAGGGAAGCGTGACACTGCTGCTGCACCTCGGGAAAGCGCACGTGCATGCCCCCACTCGAGACAAGGACTGACAGCCCTGGGAGAATCCAGAAGTACCCCAAGATCCATGTCAGCACTGGAGAGGAATCCTCAGCTTCCGGGACGGACTCCACACAAGGTCTTAGGCCCCGGCATCGACGGGAGAGGAATCCCGAGAGGTCCCGAGCAACTCGCATGGGGACTGGCCTTTCCTGAGGCCACCAGAGCGGGTCCCTGAGTTCCCCGGGGTAAGTTCAGAGCACCTGACGCAACTTGAGAAAATCGGGGAGGTTCTCCCTTCCTGGCGAGATGAGGCCCATTTCCGCTGAGGTGTCTCAAGGCTAATCACACCTAAACTCTGGAACGTCCAAAGGGTCTTTCAAACGCTTGCTGTCACTCAAGAAGATCCCCAACATACCCGTCTCCACTTGAGAGGAAGCAGGAGAGTCCCGCCCACATCCAGAGGAGCCCTGTTTCCGCCTCCTAGCTCGATAGGAGGGATCCTTTCCTTTCGTGGTCGGGAAAGAATTCCCGGTGTTCCCGGCGCATCTCAAGAGGAGGCGCTCTCCACAGGAAAGGCGAGAGGAACTCCAGGGTCGTGCCACCATTCCCAGAGTCCGCCAGATGTCTCAGCCCATTCCACCACGGAAACCTGTTTTCCCGCACTTCCTCGACATTCAAGCCGAGGATCGACTCACACCACGGTGGCACGTGGGACATCCCTGTGGGAAAACCTCTTGGAAAAGCCTCGTGGGAAAGCCTCGTGGGAAAGCTCGAGGGAAAGCCACAGATCCCTTGATCCAGGTGAAGGTTAGCGTGACACTGCTGCTACAGCTCAGGAGGAAAGCGCACGTGCATGCCCCTACTCGAGACAAGGACTGACTCCCTTGGGGAGACTCCAGAAGTACCCCAAGATCCATGTCAGCACTGAGAGGAATCCTCAAGTTCCCGCACCGACATCACACAAGGTATTAGGCCCCGACATCGACGGGAGAGGAATCCGAGAGGCCCCGAGCAACTCGCATGGGGACTGTCCTTTCCTGAGGCCACCAGAGCAGGTCCCTGATGTCCCGGTCGTGAGTCGAGAGCACCTGCCGCAACTCGAGAAAATCCAGGAGTTTCTCCCCCCCAGGCGAGATGAGGGCCATTTCTGCTGAGGCGTCTCGAGGCTAATCACACCTAACCTCTGGAGATTCCAAAGGGTCCGCACACCCTTGCTGCAACTCTAGAATTTCCCTGACTCACCCGTCTCCACTCGAGAGCAAGCACGAGAGTCCCGCCCACATCCAAAGGAGCCCCGTTTCCGCCTCATACCCAGGAGGGATCATTTCCCGCGTGGTGGGGAAAGAATTCCCGTCGTTCCGGTCGCATCACAAGAGGAGCGCTCTCCACAGAAAAGGCGAGAGAAACGCGCAAGAGTCGTGCCACTATTTCAGGAGTCCCCCAGATGTCTCAGTCCATTCCAGGGAAACCTGTATTCCCTGCACTACACTACCTCGACTTTCAAGCCGAGGATGGACTCACATTACGGTGGCACGTGGGACAGCCCTGTGGGAAAGCCTGGTGGGAAAGCCTCGAGGGAAAGCCACAGATCCCTTGATTGACGGGAAGGGAAGAGTGACACTGTTGCTGCAGCTCGGGAGGAAAGCGCACGTGCATGCCCCCACTCGAGACGAGGACTGACTCCCCTGGGGAGACTCCAGAAATACCGCAAGATCCATGTCAGCACTGAGAGGAATCCTCAGGTTCCCGCACAGACTCCACACCAGGCCTTAGGACCCAGCATCAATGGGAGAGAAATCCCGAGAGGCTCCCGAGCAACTCGCATGGGACTGGCCTTTCCTGAGGCCACCAGAGCGGGTCCCTGTGGTCCCAGACGTAAGTCGAGAGCACCTGCCGCAACTCGAGAAAATCCAGGACGTTCTCCCTTCCAGGCGAGATGAGCCCAATTTCCGCTGAGGCGTCTCGAGGCTAATCACACCTAACCTCTGGAACTTCCAAAGGGTCCTTCACATCCTTGCTGCAACTCAAGCAGTTCCCCGACATACCCGTCTCCACTCGAGAGGACGCACGAGAGTCCCGCCCACATCCAGAGGAGCCCAGTTTCCGCCTCCTAGCTCCAGCGGAGGGATCCTTTCCCTGCGTGGTCGGGAAAGAGTTCCCGGCATTCCCGTCGCATCTCAAGAGGAGGCGCTGTCCACAGGAAAGGCGAGAGGAACTCCAGGGTCGTTCCACCATTCCCAGAGTCACCCAGATGTCTCAGTCCATTCCAGGGAAACCTGTTTTCTCTGCACTGCCTCGACTTTCAAGCCGAGGATCGACTCACACCACGGTGGCACGTGGGACATCCCTGTGGGAAAGTCTCCTGGGTAAGCCTCGTGGGAGAGCCTCAAGGGAAAGGCAAAGATCACTTGATCCACGCGACGGGAAGCGTGACACTGCTGAGAGCTCGGGATGAAAGCGCACGTGCATGCCTCCAATCGAGACGAGGACTGACTCCCTGTGGGACACTCCAGAAGTACCCCAGTATCCATATCAGCACTGGAGAGGAATCCTCAGGTTCTGGCACGTACTCCACACAAGGTCTTAGGCCCCAGCATCGACAGGAGAGGAATCCCGAGAGGCCCCCCGAGCAACTTGCATGGGGACCGGCCTTTCCTGAGGCCACCATAGCGGGTCCCTGAGGTCCCCGTTGTAAGTCAAGAGCACCTGCCGCAACTCGAGAAAATCCAGGAGGTTCTCTCCCTCCAGGCGAGATGAGGCCCTTTTCCTCTGAGGCGTCTCGAGGCTAACCATACCTAACATCTGTAACTTCCAAAGGGTCCTTCACACCCTTGCTGCAACTCAAGAAGTTCCCCGACATACCTGACTCCACTCGAGAGGAAGCACGAGAATCCCGCCCACATCCAGAGGAGCCCCGTTTCCGCTCATACCTCGAGGACAGGTATCCTTTCCCTGCATGTTCGGGAAAGAATTCCCGTGTTCCCCCGTCGCATCTCATGAGGAGGCGCCCCACAAAAGGCGAGAGGAACTCCAGGGTCGTGCCACCATTCCACGAGTCCCCCCGATATCTCAGTCTGCCGGGGTCCAGCCCCGCTGGATCCAGGGAATTCGACGGATGGACGGCGTTGTCGTGGAAAGTTTTTTATTTATTAATGTAAGATTAGATTAAGAAATTATAGTGTAGTAAGAAGATTAACTGGAGGAAAAGGGCTGAATAGCTTGGTTTACGTGGAAGACCAATAAAATTCCAGACAAGGAATTTTCACCATCTACGTTGGGCCACCAGCCCCTGCTTGAATATCTAAGGGTGCCTCGCCTTAAGCTCCCTTTCGTACAGGTCTTAACAACCAGGCAAGTAAGCAGACAGACCGGCGACC
>NW_017193603.1:0-9730 GCF_001704415.2 Capra hircus
CCTTGGTGAATAGTGTGAGCTCCCCGTTGCTGGAAGTATTCAAGCAAGATTAAATGGCTACTTGTCATCTAAAAGGCTATAGACAGATTTGGGTTATAAAAAGTCATTAAAAAAGCTTTTCTTGCTTCTTATATTTGGGTCTGCCAAAAGTTTTAAAACTGATAATGTCCTTTTAAAGCTGCTGAGAGAGATTTGTTTACTAACTTTAAATGATTTCCAAAAATTATTAGTTGATATTAATTGGATATGCCCACATTTAAAACTGACTTTTGTAGATTTAAAGCCTTTTGTTTGATTGCTGAAAAAAAACAATCCTAATCCCAGTTCTAAGAAAAAGTTGACTAGTGTGACACAGTTGGCTTTCGTTAAAGTGAATGAGGCTTTAAATGATCAGTTAATTAAGATTAATATTGCCAAAAAAGGAGATTAAATTATTCTTGCCACAAAATGTATACCTACAGGATGCTTGTGACAAGAAGGCCCATTGGTTCCATCTAATGACCCCCAAAAAATAGTTTTATCTTATCCCAACTTGGTGGAACAATGGCCTCTGCCTAAGAAAAAAAATTACTGCCATATTAATTTAAAAGATTAATTCAAGCATACTGATTTATTAAATTGTTTAGTAAAGAGCCATCAAAAATTGTAATTCCATATAACAAAAACCAACTTGATGCTTTTCAAATGTTTGATGATTGGCAGATTGCTATAGGAAATTCTTGTGATCAGATCTTGCATCATTTACCCTCACGTGCTTTGTTAATTCAAAAATTAAAAAAGGAGAAATTAAGTATAGTTTTCCCCCATCAGATTTTACAACATGTTCTCTTTGTAATAAGTTAAATGCTGATTCGTTTGGAACAGTAAAATAAAAAGCCATTGGTAAAGCAAAAAGATCTCCAGATAACAAAAAGATCCCGACCCAGAATTTGCTGCGGGTCGAGGAAGTGTTTATATTTTTTCCACAGGGTGCAGATTCGTCAATTTGGATCCCGGACAGACTGATTCGCCACAAAAGAAAAAGGGAACTTCTCTGCCGCCACCGCCGCGGGAAACAGCCGTGCACCAAAAGCTGCGGGCGGGGCCAGCCTGACTGACGGAACCCAGTGCACCGCACTCGCAGCCCCGTTACAGCGCCAGTGTCAGAGGGCGGGGTGAAGGCCGCTGCTCCCACCGGCAGAAGAGGCAAAAGAAACATCAAGATCCCGGCGGGACTAACAGCTGCTGCAGCGCAAACTCCAACCAGAAAATGACTCTATTTACTCTATTTTGGCTTGTCTATCCTCTCCTTATGTTCTTCTTTTCACCAATGATTCCAGAAAACTTAACGTACCTAATGTAGCGACTTGTCAACCATGGATGTTTTCATCTTGTTTAACTCCTCAAAGTAATGTCTGCTCTTTTGTGGTTTTAAAGATGTCCTGTAACTGTAACAACTTATTGATATGATAATTATGTTCTTGCTGTGTTACAATAACTGTTATTGTTACTATGGCAGCGGTCATTGACTCAACAAGTGTAAATGCCCAATATGTTAAAAAATCAAGTTTTAGGTGTTTTGGAACAGCTCAGATATTAGTTTAGACTTAGGGAAACTGCATAACCAGATTCAGACCTTGGAACACTCCCGATTAGATTTTACCACCTCAGGAGAAGCCAATGACTTTTTCCACACTTTCTCTAACTTCATTTCTGGAAAGACTATTCTGTCTACTCTTTATAATCTTGCTCCTCGTAATCATTCTTCCCTGTATTGTCTAGATTCTTCGGCAGAGCATTCGGAATCTCGCGACAGAACTGCACCTGATTTTAAACATAAATAATTAATTATTTAAAATAAAACAGGGTGAGATGCTGGGAGCCAGTGTGAGGAATCCCGCCCGTGACAAGGTCATGAGGAAGGAAGCTGACATACGCAAGGCGTGCTCAGACTTCAGGGACCCCTCTGCAAATTCCTAAGCACGTACCCCAACAAAAATCTGCCGGCTTTTGTGCTCTGCTTTTCCACTCTTCTGACATTTTCTGGAAAAAGTCAAATCAGGGCTTTAGTCTTCTGCATTTGAAAGAGTGTTTCAATCCAAAAACCCCTCCGATGGCTTTCTAGCCTGCCTGCAGGACTCGTACAGCTGCGCATGTGATTGTTTGAAGCCTCCTGAGGCAGGAGGCACAGGAAGCTTAAAACATCCTAGGAATGTAGGAGCTTCCGAGGAGTCAAAATCTTTAGAATAGGACTGATTAAAGGTTTCATTTTTTGGGTCAATGCTTGCTGCTAAATTTTCATATCCTTTATTTTTAGATATAGTTGGTATATAGAAAAACAAGTAGTAGACCTGGTATTAGCAACATTAGATCTTTGAGTTAAGTACCTTCTTTGTTATATCCCACTGCACCTTTGTTCTATAGAGATGTAACTTTAATGCTTTAAGGAGATGCAGATTAAAAAAAAAAAAAAACACTTCAGGGGAAACAAAATTATCATTCATTAAGGAAGAGAGCCAAAAAGTGTTAACAAGCCTCTTGGCCAAAAGATAATGTAAATCACCTGAGACCTTTTGTATACAAAATGATATACGGAAAGAATCTGGGTTGCGAACGCTACATAATTTTGTGTTACCCAATGATCTCCGTGTTTTATCAAAAGTATAAAAGGCCTTCTGAACAATAAAGGATGGGGGCCAGTTTCTCGAACTAGTCTCTCGGCCTGGTTTCTTGGGACTCTGGCTCCCCCCATGTCTCTCTCTCTCTCTTCTTCTCTCCCCTTCCCTCTCTCTGCTCTTTACTTTAACTTCAGGCTGAATCTCCATCTGGGGCGCGGAGGCTCGCCAGGTCTACTTACTTGCCCCGGCTGTTAAGACCCGCACGAAAGGGAGCTTAAGGCGAGGCACCCTTAGATATTCAAGCGGGCGCCGGTGGCCCAACGTAGATGGTGCAAATTCCTTGTCTGGAATTTTATTGGCCTTCCACGTAAACCAAGCTATTCAGCCCTCTTCCTCCACTTAATCTTCTTACTACACTATAGTTTCTTAATCTAATCTTACATTAATAAACAAACAAGTCTTTCCAAGCCAACGCTGTCCCCTTCAAATTACCTGGATCCACTGGGGGTGGACCCCGGCAGGCACCGAATCCACACAAGGTCTTAGGCCCTGGCATCGACGGGAGAGGAATCCCGAGAGGCCCCCGAGCAACTCGCATGGGGACTGGCCTTTCCTGAGGCCACCAGAGCGGGTCCCTGAGGTCCCCGTCGTAAGTCGAGAGCCACCTGCCGCAACTCGAGAAAATCCAGGAGGTTCTCCCCTCCAGGCGAGATGAGGCCCATTTCCGCTGAGGCGTCTCGAGGCTAATCACACCTAACCTCTGGAATTCCAAAGGGTCCTTCACACCCTTGCTGCAACTCAAGAAGTTCCCCGACATACCTGTCTCCACTCGAGAGGAAGCACGAGAGTCCCGCCCACATCCAGAGGAGCCCCGTTTCCGCCTCCAGCTCGAGAGGAGGGATCCTTTCCCTGCGTGGTCGGGAAAGAATTCCCGGCGTTCCCGTCGCATCTCAAGAGGAGGCGCTCTCCACAGGAAAGGCGAGAGGAACTCCAGGGTGGTGCCACCATTCCCAGAGTCCCCCAGATGTCTCAGTCCATTCCAGGGAAACCTGTTTTCCCTGCACTGCCTCGACTTTCAAGCCGAGGATCGACTCACAACACGGTGGCACGTGGGACAGCCCTGTGGGAAAGCCTCGGGGGAAAGCCTTTTGGGAAAGCCTCGAGGGAAAGACCACAGATCCCTTGTTCCACGCGAAGGGAAGCGTGACACTGCTGCTACAGCTCGGGAGGAAAGCGCATGTGCATGCCCCCACTCGAGACGAGGACTGACTCCCCTGGGGAGACTCCAGAGTACCCCAAGATCCATGTCAGCACTGGAGAGGAATCCTCAGGTTCCGGCACTGACTCCACACAAGGTCTTAGGCCCGGCATCGACGGGAGAGGAAACCCGAGAGGCCCCGAGCCACTCGCATGGGGACTGGCCTTTCCTGAGGCCACCAGAGCGGGTCCCTGAGGTCCCCGTCGTAAGTCGAGAGCACCTGCCGCAACTCGAGAAAATCCAGGAGGTTCTCCCTCCAGGCGAGATGAGGCCCATTTCCGCTGAGGCGTCTCGAGGCTAATCACACCTAACCTCTGGAACTTCCAAAGGGTCCTTCACACCCTTGCTGCAACTCAAGAAGTTCCCTGACATACCCGTCTCCACTCGAGAGGAAGCACGAGAGTCCCGCCCACATCCAGAGGAGCCCGTTTCCGCCTCCTAGCTCGAGAGGAGGGATCCTTTCCCTGCGTTGTCGGGAAAGAATTCCCGGCGTTCCCATCGCATCTCAAGAGGAGGCGCTCTCCACAGGAAAGGCGAGAGGAACTCCAGGGTCGTGCCACCATTCCCAGAGTCCCCCAGATGTCTCAGTCCATTCCAGGGAAACCTGTTTTCCCTGCACTGCCTCGACTTTCAAGCCGAGGATCCACTCACACCACGGTGGCACGTGGGACAGCCCTGTGGGAAAGCGTCGTGGGAAAGCCTCGTGGGAAAGCCTCGAGGGAAAGCCACAGATCCCTTGATCCACTCGAAGGGAAGCGTGACACTGCTGCTACAGCTCGGGAGGAAAGCGCATGTGCATGCCCCCACTCGAGACGAGGACTGACTCCCCTGGGGAGACTCCAGAAGTACCCCAAGATCCATGTCAGCACTGGAGAGGAACCTCAGGTTCCGGCACCGACTCCACACAAGGTCTTAGGCCCCGGCATCGATGGGAGAGGAAATCCCGAGAGGCCCCCGAGCCAACTCGCATGGGGACTGGCCTTTCCTGAGGCCACAGAGCGGGTCCCTGAGGTCCCCGTCGTAAGTCGAGAGCACCTGCCGCAACTCGAGAAAATCCAGGAGGTTCTCCCTCCAGGCGAGATGAGGCCCATTTCCGCTGAGGCGTCTCGAGGCTAATCACACCTAAACTCTGGAACTTCCAAAGGGTCCTTCACACCCTTGCTGCAACTCAAGAAGTTCCCTGACATACCCGTCTCCACTCGAGAGGAAGCACGAGAGTCCGCCCACATCCAGAGGAGCCCCGTTTCCGCCTCCTAGCTCGAGAGGAGGGATCCTTTCCCTGGTGTCGGGAAAGAATTCCCGGCGTTCCCGTCGCATCTCAAGGGAGGCGCTCTCCACAGGAAAGGCGAGAGGAACTCCAGGGTCGTGCCACCATTCCCAGAGTCCCCCAGATGTCTCAGTCCATTCCAGGGAAACCTGTTTCCCTGCACTGCCTTGACTTTCAAGCCGAGGATCGACTCACACCACGGTGGCACGTGGGACAGCCCTGTGGGAAAGCCTCCTGGGAAAGCCTCGAGGGAAAGCCACAGATCCCTTGATCCACGCGAAGGGAAGCGTGACACTGCTGCTACAGCTCGGGAGGAAAGCGCACGTGCATGCCCCCACTCGAGACGAAGACTGACTCCCCTGGGGAGACTCAGAAGTACCCAAGATCCATGTCAGCACTGGAGAGGAATCCTCAGTTCCGGCACCGACTTCCACACAAGGTCTTAGGCCCGGCATCGACGGGAGAGGAATCCCGAGAGGCCCCGAGCAACTCGCATGGGACTGGCCTTTCCTGAGGCCACCAGAGCGGGCTGAGGTCCCCGTCGTAAGTCGGACCTGCCGCAACTCGAGAAAATCCAGGAGGTTCTACCCTCCAGGCGAGATGAGGCCCATTTCCGCTGAGGCGTCTCCAGGCTAATCACACCTAACCTATGGAACTTACAAAGGGTCCTTCACGCCCTTGCTGCAACTCAAGAAGCTCCCCCACACACCCGTCTCACTCGAGAGGAAGCCCGAGAGTCCCGCCCACATCCAGAGGAGCCCCGTTACTGCCTCCTAGCTCGAGAGGAGGGATCCTTTCACTGAGTGGTCGGTCAAGTACTCCCGGAGTTCCCATCTCATCTCAAGAGGAGGCGCTCTCCACAGGAAAGGCGAGAGGAACTCCAGATTCGTGCACCCATTCCCAGAGGCCCCCAGATGTCTCAGTCCATTCCATGGAAACCTGTTTCTCCTGCACTGCCTCAACTTTCTAGCCTAGGATCGACAAACAACACGGTGGCACGTGGGACAGCCGTTTGGGAAAGTCTCGTGGGAAAGCCTCGTGGAAAAGACTCGTGGGAAAGCCTCGAGGGAAAGCCGCAGATACCTTGATCCACGCGAAGGGAAGCGTGACACTGCTGCTACAGCTCGGGAGGAAAGCGCACGTGCATGCCCCCACTCGAGATGAGGACTGACTCCCGTGGGGAGACTGGAGAAGTACCCCAAGATCCTTGTCAGCACTACAAAGGAATCCTCAGGTTCCGGCACCGACTCCACACAAGGTCTTAGGCCCTGGCATCGACGGGAGAGGAACCCGAGAGGGCCCTGAGTAACTCGCATGGGGACTGGTCTTTCCTGAGGCCACCAGAGCGGGTCTCTGAGGTCCCTGTCGTAAGTCGAGAGCACCTGACGCAACTCGAGAAAATCCAGGAGGTTCTCCCCTCCAGGCGAGATGAGGCCCATTTCTGCAGAGGCGACTCGAGGCTTATCACACCTGACCTCTGGAACTTCCAAAGGGTCCTTCACACCCTTGCTGCAACTCAAGAAGTTCCCCGACATACCCGTCTCCATTCGAGAGGAAGCACGAGAGTCCCGCCCACATCCAGAGGAGCCCCTTTTCCGCCTCCTAGCTCGAGAGGAGGTATCATTTCCCTCGTGGTCGGGAAAAGAATTCCCGGCGTTTCCCTCGCATCTCAAGAGGAGGCGCTCTCCACAGGAAAGGCGAGAGGAACTCCAGGGTCGTGCCACATTCCCAGAGTCCCCCAGATGTGTCAGTCCATTCCAGGGAAACCTGTTTTCCCTGCACTGCCTCGACTTTCAAGCCGAGGATCGACTCACACCACGGTGGCACGTGGGACGGCCGTGTGGGAAAGCCTCTTGGAAAGCCTCGTGGGAAAGCCTAGAGGGAAAGCCCCTGATCCCTTGATCCCCGCGAAGGGAAGCGTGACACTGCTGCTACAGCTCGGGAGGAATGCGCACGTGCATGCCCCACTCGAAAAAGGACTGACTCCCATGGGGAGACTCCAGAAGTACCCCAAGATCCATGTCAGCACTGAGAGGAATTCTCAGGTTCCGGCGCTGACTCCACACAAGGTTTTAGGCCCCAGAATCGACAGGAGAGGAAACCCGAGAGGGCCCCGAGAGGGCCCCGAGCAACTCGCAAGGGGACTGGCCTTTCCTGAGGCCCCCAGAGCGGGTCCCTGAGGTCCCCGTGGTAAGTCGAGAGCACCGGCCGCAACTCTTGAAAATCCAGGAGGTTTCTCCCCTCCAGGTGAGATGAGGCCCTTTTCCGATGAGGCTCCTCGAGGCTAATCACACCTAAACGCTGGAATTTCCCAAGGGTCCTTCACACCCTTGCTGCAACTCAAGAAGTTCCCCGTCATACCCGACTCCACTCGAGAAGAAGGACGAGAGTCCGCCCACATACAGAGGAGCCCCGTTTCCGCCTCATAGCTCTAGAGGAGGGATCCTTTCCCTGCGTGTTCGGGAAAGTATTCCCAGCGTTCCCGTCGCATCTCAAGAGGAGGCGCTCTCCACTTGAAACGGGAGAGGAACTCCAGGTTCGTGCCACCGTTCCCACACTCCCCCAGATGTCTCAGTCCATTCCAGGGAAACCTGTTTTCCCTGCACTGCCTCGACCTTCAAGCCGAGGATCGACTCACACCACGGTGGCACGTGGTACAGCCCTGTGGGAAAGCCTCGTGGGAAAGCCTCGTGGGAAAGCCTCGAGGGAAAGCCACAGATCCCTTGATCCACGCGAAGGAAGGCTGACTCTGCTGCTACAGCTCGAGAGGAAACCGCACGTTCATGCCCCCACTCGAGACGAGGACTGACTCCCCTGGGGAGACTCCAGAAGTACCCAAGATCCATGTCAGCACTGGAGAGGAATCCTCAGGGTCCGGCACCTGCTGGGAGCCAGTGTGAGGAATCCCGCCCGTACAAGGTCATGAGGAAGGAAGCTGACATACGCAAGGCGTGCTCAGACTTCAGGGACCCCTCTGCAAATTCCTAAGCACGTACCCCAACAAAAAATCTGCCGGCTTTTGTGCTCTGCTTTTCCACTCTTCTGACATTTTCTGGAAAAAGTCAATTCAGGGCTTTAGTCTTCTGCATTTGAAAGAGTGTTTCAATCCAAAAACCCCTCCGATGGCTTTCTAGCCTGCCTGCACGACTCGTGCAGCTGCGCATGTGATTGTTTGAGGCCTCCTGACCGCAGGAGGCACAGAAAGCTTAAAACATCCTAGGAATGTAGGAGCTTCCGAGGAGTCAAAATCTTTAGAATAGGACTGATTAAAGGTTTCATTTTTTGGGTCAATGCTTGCTGCCAAATTTTCATATCCTTTATTTTTAGATATAGTTGGTATATAGAAAAACAAGTAGTAGACCTGGTATTAGCAACATTAGATCTTTGAGTTAAGTACCTTCTTTGTTATATCCCACTGCACCTTTGTTCTATAGAGATGTAACTTTAATGCTTTAAGGAGATGCAGATTTAAAAAAAAAAAACACTTCAGGGGAAACAAAATTAACATTCATTAAGGAAGAGAGCCAAAAAGTGTTAACAAGCCTCTTGGCCAAAAGATAATGTAAATCACCTGAGACCTTTTGTATACAAAATGATATACGGAAAGAATCTGGGTTGCGAACGCTACATAATTTTGTGTTACCCAATGATCTCCGTGTTTTATCAAAAGTATAAAAGGCCTTCTGAACAATAAAGGATGGGGGCCAGTTTCTCGAACTAGTCTCTCGGCCTGGTTTCTTGGGACTCTGGCTCCCCCCATGTCTCTCTCTCTCTCTTCTTCTCTCCCCTTCCCTCTCTCTGCTCTTTACTTTAACTTCAGGCTGAATCTCCATCTGGGGGCGCGGAGGCTCGCCAGGTCTACTTACTTGCCCCGGCTGTTAAGACCCGCACGAAAGGGAGCTTAAGGCGAGGCACCCTTAGATATTCAAGCGGTGCGCGGTGGCCCAACGTAGATGGTGCAAATTCCTTGTCTGGAATTTTATTGGCCTTCCGCGTAAACCAAGCTATTCAGCCCTCTTCCTCCACTTAATCTTCTTACTACACTATAGTTTCTTAATCTAATCTTACATTAATAAACAAACAAGTCTTTCCACGCCAACGCCGTCCACCCTTCGAATTCCCTGGATCCACCGGGGCTGGACCCCAGCAAGTGGTGCCCGGAACAGGCTATTCAAAGGTAGGTTCCTCGGAGCAAAAGCTCCCCCCGGAGCACTCTCTGTTGCTCCCCCCGGAGTGTTCTCCCCCGGAGTGACTTAATCACTCCCCCCGGAGTACTTTCGGTACTCCCCCAGTGTTGAGTGTTGCTAGGACCCCATTCACGGACCCCCCTGTAGATAGACAGGGTGAGGACGAGTGGGAAGTGTTCAAGGGTTTAAGAGAAACCTGGTGCTCTAGAGGTTGAAAAGAAACCTGCTATCTTAGGGTTTAAAACAAAAACCCCCCTTGGCTAAGGTAAAACCTTTTTGTCAAGGCAGACTTTTCTATAACTCTTAATTTTCTGACACGGGTAACAATGACTCAAAACAATGACACCTCTTATACAAGTAATTTTGTAACTGTTAAACAAAAAAGACAAATTAAGATTAAAAGGCTCGTGTTACGAGACCA
>NW_017193604.1:0-9730 GCF_001704415.2 Capra hircus
GAAATCACGTGGGCCCCCTGGGCAATCACGTCAGGGAAATCAGCAATCACGTGGGCCCCAGGGGAAATCACGTGGGCCCCAGGGCAATCACGTGGGCCCCAATCACGTTGGGCAAATCACGTGGGCCCCCAGGGGAAATCACGTGGGCCCCCACAATCACGGGCCCCCTTGGTGGGCCCCCATGGGCGTGGGGGGCAATCACGCAATCACGTGGCCCCCAGGGGAAATCACGTTGGCCACCCACGTCCCCAGGGAAATCACGTGGGCCACCTGGGCAATCACGTGGGCCCACAGGGGAAATCACGTGGGCCCCCAGGGCAATCACGCCCCCACGTGGGCCCCCAGGCAATCACGTGGGGGGGCCGTGGGCCCCCAGGGCAATCACGGTGGGGCAATCACGTGGGCCCACCACAATCACGTGGGCCCCAAATCACGTGGGCCCCCAGGGGCCAATTGGAAATCACGTGGGGCCAATCACGTGGGCCCCCAGGGAAATCACGTGGGCCCCCAGGGGAAATCACGTGGGGGGCAATCACGTGGGCCCCAGGGGAAATCACGTGGGCCCCCAGGGGCAATCAGCCCCCAGGGGAAATCACGTGGGCCCCAAATCACGTGGGCCCCCAATCACGTGGGGGGCAATCAAATCACCCCCAGGGGGTGGGCCCCCAGGGAAATCACGTGGGCCCCCAGGGAAATCACGTGGGCCCCATGGGGCAATCACGTGGGCCCCAGGGAAATCACGTGGGCCCCCAGGGGCAATCACGTGGGCCCCCACAATCACGTGGGCCCCCAGGGGAATCACGTGGGCCCCAGGGAAATCACGTGGGCCCCCTCACCCCCCAATCACGTGGGCCCCCAGGGCAATCACGTGGAAATCACGTGGGCCCCCAGGGAAATCACGGGCCCCCAGGGAAATCACGTGGGCCCCCTGGGGCAATCACGTCCGGAAATCACGTGGGGCCCCCAGGGGCAATCACGTGGGCCCCCAGGGGAAATCACGTGGGCCCCCAGGGGCAGGGGCAATCACGTGGGCCCCCAGGGGAAATCACGTGGGCCCCCAGGGAAATCACGTGGGCCCCCTGGGGCAATCACGTTCCCCAGGGGAAATCACGTGGGGGGCAATCACGTCACCCCCCGGGGCAATCACGTGAAATCACGGGCCCCAGGGAATCACCCCCTGGGCAATCACGTGGGCCCCCAGGGAATCACGTGGGCCCCCAGGGGAATCAGCCACGTGGCCCCAGGGGAAATCACAGGGGGGCCCCCAGGGGAAATCACGTGGGCCCCTGGGCAATCACGTGGGCCCAATCACGGGCCAGGCAATCACGTGGGCCCCCAGGGGAAATCACGTGGGCCCCCGGGCAATCACAAGGTGGCCCCCAAATCACGTGGGCCCCCAGGGGAAATCACGTGGGCCCCCAAAATCACGTGGGGGGGCAATCACGTGGGCCCAGGGAAATCACGTGGGCCCCAGGGCAATCACGTGGGCCCCCAAATCACGTGGGCCCCCAGGGGAAATCACGTGGGCCCCCTGGGCAATCACTTGGCCCCAGGGAAAATCACGTGGGCCCCCATGGGAAATCACATGGGCCGTCCAGGGGAATCACGTGGGCCCCCGGGCAATCACGTGGGCCCCCAGGGCAATCAAGGGCAATCACGTGGGCCCCCTGTGGAAATGACGTGGCCCCCAGGGGCAATCACGTGGGTGGCCCCAGGGCAATCACATGGGCCCCCAGGGGCAATCACGTAATCACAGGGGCAATCCGTGGCCCAGGGGAAATCACGGGGGCCCAGCATCCCGTGGGCCCAGGGAAATCACGTGGCCCCCAGGGGAAATCACGGGGGGCCCCCAGGGGAAATCAGGGGCCCCAGGGGCAATCACGTGGGCCCCAGGGAATCACGTGGCCCCCAATCACGTGGGCCCCCCGGCAATCACGTGGCCCCCAGGGGCAATCACGTGGGCCCCCATCACGTGGGGGCAATCACGTGGCCCCCTGTGGAAATCACGTGGGGGGCAATCACGTGGCCCCCGGGCAATCACGTGGGCCCCAATCACGTGGCCCCCAAATCACGTGGGCCCCCAGGGGAAATCACGTGGCCCCCAGGGGAAATCACGTGGGGCCCCCACGTGAAATCACTTGGGCCCCCAGGGGAAATCACAGGCCCCGGGCAATCACGTTGGAAATCACGTGGGCCCCCAGGTGGGCCCCCAGGGGCAATCACGTGGCCCCAGGGAAATCACGTGGCCCCAGGGGCAATCACGTGGGGAAATCACGTTGGGCAATCACGTGGCAATCACGTGGGCCCAGGGGCAATCACGTGGGCAATCACGTGGCCCCCAGGGAAATCTCGTGGACCCCAGGGGCAATCACGTGGGCCCCCCGAGGAAATCACGGCCCCCAAGTGCAATCTCGTGGGTCCCCACGGGAAGTCACGTGGGCCCCAGGGGCAATCACGTGGACCCCAGGGAATTCACGTGGGCCCCAGGGGCAATCACGTGGGCCCCCATGGAAATCACGTGCGCCTCCAGTGGAAATCACGTGGGCCCCCAGGGGCAATCATGTTGGACCCAGGGGAAATCACGTGGGACCCCAGGGCAATCACGTGGGCCCCCGGGGCAATCACGTGGGCCCCCAGGGTCAATCACGTGAGCCCCCAGTGGCAATCACGTGGCCCCCAGGGGAAATCACGTGGGCCCCCAGCGGCAATCACGTGGGCCCCCGTGGAAATCCCGTGGACCCCAATCCCGTGGGCCCCCCGTGGAAATCACGTGGGCCCCCATAGGGGCAATCTCGTGGGTCCCCAGGGGAAATCACGTGGCAATCACGTCAATCACGTGGGCCCCAAGGGGCAATCACGTGGGCCCCCAGGGCAATCACGTGGGACCCAGGGGAAATCACGTGGGCCCCCAGGGACAATCACATGGGCCCCAGGGGCATTTACGTGGGCCCCCAGGAGCAATCATGCTGGCCCGCAGGGGCATTCACGTGGGCCCCCAGGGCAATCACTTAGTCCCCGAGGGCAATCACGTGGACCCCCAGGGGAAATCATGTGGCCCCAGGGCAATCACGTGGGCCCAAGGGCAATCACGTGGCCCCCAGGGGCAATCACGTGGGCCCCCGAGGAAATCACGTCGGCCCCAGGGCAATCTCGTGGGTCCCCAGGGGAAGTCACGTGGCCCTAGGGCATTCACCCCAAGGGAAATCACGTGGCCCCCAAGGGCAATCACGTGGGCCCCAGGGAATCACGTGGGGCAATCACGTGGCCCCAGGGGCAATCACGTGGGCCGCGAGGAAATCACGTGGTCCGCCAGGGCAATCACGTGGGCCAGCTGGGGCAATCACGTGGTCCCCCAGGGCAATCATGTCGTCCCCCAGGGGCAATCATGCGGGCCCCCGAGGCCATCATGTTCGCCCCTGGGGAAATCACCTGGCCCTCCTTGGCAATCCGTGGGCAACCTGTTGCAATCACATGAGCCCCCAATGGCAATAACATGCGCCCCCCATGGCTATCATGTGGGCCAGCTGGTGCAATCACGTGGGCCTAACGGGGAAATCACGTAGGCCCCAGTGGAAATACGTGGGTCCCCCGGGCCATCATATGGGCCAGCTGGAGCAATCACGTGGGCCCACAGGGTAAT
Organism: Capra hircus; assembly: GCF_001704415.2. Taxonomy (NCBI): domain Eukaryota; kingdom Metazoa; phylum Chordata; class Mammalia; order Artiodactyla; family Bovidae; genus Capra; species Capra hircus. The sequence continues at coordinate 3,641 of NW_017193604.1, forward strand.
CACGTGGGCCCCAGTGGAAATCACGGGGGCCCCAGGGGAAATCTCGTGGGCCCCTGGTGCAATCATCTGGGTCAGCTGTTGCAATCACGTGGCCCAGCAGGGGCCATCACGTGGGCCCCCTCAGGACTCCAGAAGTTCCCCAAGATCCATGGTAGCACTGGTGAGGAACTCTCAGGTTCTGTCCCTGACTCCACATAAGGTCTTCGGCCCGGGTTTGGAAGGGAGAGGAATCCCGAGAGGCCCCCTAGGAAGTCGCATGTGGACTGGCCTTTCCTGTGGTCAGCAAAGGGGGTCCCTGAGGTCCCCGTCGTAAGTCGAGAGCACCTGCCCAACTCGAGAAATTCCACGAGGTTCTCCCCTCCAGGCGAGATGAGGCCCATTTCTGCTGAGGCATCTCCAGGCTAATCACGCCTAACCTCTGGAACTTCCAAAGGGTCCTTCAAACTCTTGCTGCATCTCAAGTCGTTCTCCGACATACCCTTCTCCACTCGAGAGGAAGCACGGGGGTCCCGCGCACATCCAGAGGAGCCCCGTTTCCGCCTGGTAGCTCGAGATGAGGGATCCTTCCCTGCCTGGTCGGGAAAGAATTCCCGCGTTCCGTCGCATCTCAAGAGGAGGCGCCCTCCACAGGAAATGCGAGAGGGACTCCACGGTCGTGCCACCATTCAAAGAGACCCCCGGATGTCTCAGTGCCTTCCAGAGGAACCTCTTTTCCCTGCACTGCCTCGATTTTCACGCCGAGGATCGACTCACACCACGGTGGCACGTGGGACAGCCCTGTGGGAAAGCCTCTAGGGAAAGCCACAGATCCCTTGATCCACGCGACCGGAAGCGTGACACTGCTGCTAGAGCTCGGGAGGAAAGCGCACGTGCATGTCGCCACACGAGCTGAGGACTGACTCCCATGGACAGACTCCAGAAGTACCCAACGTTCCATGTCAGCACTGGAGAGGAAACCTCAGGTTCCGGCCCCGACTCCACACAAGGTCTTAGGCCCCGGCATCGACGGGAGAGGAATCCCGAGAGGCCCCCTTGCAACTCTCATGGGAACTGCCCTTTCCTGAGTCCATCAGAGCGGGTCCCTGATGTCCCCGTCGTAAGTCAAGAGCACCTTCTGCAGCTCGAGAAAATCCAGGAGGTTCTCCCCTCCAGGCGCGATTAGGCCCATTTCCGCTGAGGCGTCTCGAGGCTAATCGCACCTAACTTCTGGAACTTCCAAAGGGTCCTTCACACCCTTGCTGCAAATCAAGAAGATCCCCGACATACCCATCTCCACTCCAGAGGAAGCACGAGGGTCCCACCCAGAGAAGCCCAGAGAAGCCCTGTTTCCGCCTCGTACCTTGAGTTGAGGGATCCTTTCCCTTATAGTTCGGGAAAGAATTCCTGGTGTTCCCGTCGCATCTTAAGAGGAGGTGCTCTCAACAGGAAAGTGAGAGGAACTCTAGAGTCGTGCCGCCATTCCAAGTGTCCCTCAGATGTCACAGTACATTCCAGAGGAACCTGTTTTCCATGCACTGCCTGGACTTTCAAGACGAGGATTGACGCACACCACTGTGGCACGTGGGACAGCCCTGTGGGAAAGCCTCGTGGGACAGCCTCGAGAGAAAGCCAGAAATCCCTTGATCCACGTGACGGGAAACGTGACACTGCTGCTACAGCTCGGGAGGAAGGCGCACGTGCATGCCCCTACTCGAGACGAGGACTGACTCCCCTGGGGAGACTCCAGAAGTACCCCAAGATCCACCTCAGCAAAAGGAGAGGAATCCTCAGGTTACGGTCCCGACTCCACACAAGGTCTTAGGCCCCGGAATCGTCGGGAGAGGAATCCCGAGAGGCCCCCGAGCAACTCGCATGGGAACTGGCCTTTCCTGAGGTCACCAGAGCTGGTCCCTGAAGTCCCTATGGTAAGTCGCTAGCACATGCAACAACTCGAGAAATTCCAGGAGGTTCTCCCCTCCAGGCGAGATGAGGCCCATTTCTGCTGAGGCGTCTCAACGCTAATCACACCTAACCTCTGGAGTGTCCAAAGGGTCCTTCGTAACCTTACTGCAACACAAGAATTTACCCGACATACGCGTCTCAATTCGAGAGGAAGCACGAGGGTCCTGCCCACACCGAGAAGAGCCCGATTCCTCCTTGTAGCTGGAGAGGAAAGGATCCTTTCCCTGCTTGGTCGGGAAAGAATTCCCGGCGATCCCGTCGCAACTCAAGAGGAGGCGCTCTCCACAGGAAAGGCGAGAGGAACTCCAGGATAGTGCCACCATTCCCAGAGTCCCCCAGATGTCTCAACCATTCCAGGGAAACCTGTTTTTCCCTGCACTGCCTCGACTTTCAAGCCGAGGATCGACTCACACAACGGTAGCACGTGGGACAGCCCTGTGGGAAAGCCTCGTGGGAAAGCCTCATGGGAAAGCCGCGAGGGAAAGACAGAGATCCCTTAAACCACCCGAAGGAAAGCGTGACAGTTCTGCTACAGCTCGGGAGGAAAACGCACGTGCATGTCCCCATTCGAGACGAGGACTGACTCCCCTGGGGAGACTCCAGAAGTACCCCAAGATCCATGTCAGCACTGGAGAGGAATCCTCAGGTTCCGGCATCGACTCCACACAAGGTCTTAGGGCCCAGCATCGACGGGATAGGAATCCCGAGAGGCCCCCGAGCAACTCGCATGGGGACTGGCCTTTCCTGAGGCCACCAGAGCGGGTCCCTGTGGTCCCCGTCTTAAGTCGAGAGCACCTGTCACAAACTCCAGAAAATCCAGGAGGTTCTCCCCTCCAGGCGAGATGAGGCCCATTTCCGCTGAGGCGTCTCGAGGCTAATCACACCTAAGCTCTGGAACTTCCATAGGGTAATTCACAACCTTGCTGCAACTCAAGAAGTTCCCCGACATCCCCGTCTCCACTTGAGAGGAAGGACGAGAGTCCCGCCCACATTCAGAGGAGATCCGTTTCCGCCTCCTAGCTCGAGAGGAGGGATCCTTTCCCGGCGTGGTCGGGAAAGAATTCCCGGCGTTCCCGTCGCATCTCAAGAGGAGGCGCTCTCCACAGGAAAGGAGAGAGGAACTCCAGGGTCGTGCACCATTCCCAGAGTCCCCAGGTGTCTCTGTCCATTCTAGGGAACCTGTTTTCCCTGCACTGCCTCGACTTTCAAGCCGAGGAATCGATTCACACGCACTGTGACACGTGGGAGAGCCCTGAGGAAAGCCTCGTGGAAAGCTTCGTGGGAAAGCCTTGAGGAAAAGCTCAGATCCCTTGATCCACGCGAAGAGAAGCGTGACACTGCTGCTACAGCTCGGGAGGAAGCGCACGTGCATTCTCCACTTGAGACGAGGACTGACTCACTGGGAGACTCCAGAAGTACCAAAAGATCCATGTCAGCACTGGAGAGGAATCCTCATGTTCTGGCACCGACTCCACACAAGGACTTAGGCTCTGGCATCGACGGAAGAGGAATCCCGAGAGGCCCCCGAGCAACTCGCATGCGGACTGGCCTTTTCTGAGGCCACCAGAGGCGGTCCCTGAGGTCCCTGTCGTAAGTCGAGAGCACGTTCCGCAACTCGAGAAAATCCCGGAGACTCTCCCCTCCAGGCGAGATGAGGCCCATTTCAGCTGAGGCGTCTCGAGGCTAATCACACCTAACCTCTGGAACTTCCAAAGGGTCCTTCACACCCTTGCTGCAACTCAAGAAGTTCCCCGACATACCTGTCTCCACTCGAGAGGAAGCGCGAGAGTGCCGGCCACATCCAGAGGAGCCCCGTTTACAGGTCATAGCTCGAGAGGAGTGATCCTTTCCCTGCGTGTTCGGGAAAGAATTCCCGGCGTTCCCGCCGCATTTCAAGAGGAGGCGCGCTCCTCAGGAAAGGCGAGAGGAACTCCAGGGTCGTGCCACCATTCCCAGAGTCCCCCAGATGTCTCAGTCCATTCCAGGAAAACTGTTTTCCGTGCACTGCCTCGAATTTCAAGCCGAGGATCGACTCACACCACGGTGGCACTTGCGACAGCCCTGTGGGAAAGCCTCGTGGGAAAGGGAAAGCCTCGAGGAAAGCCACTGATCCCTTGATCCACGTGAAGGGAAGCGTGACACTGCTGCTACAGCTCGGGAGGAAAGCGCACGTGCATGCCCCCACTGGAGTCAAGGACTGACTCCCCTGGGGAGACTCCAGAAGTACCCCAAGATCCATATCAGCACTGAAGAGGAATTCTCAGGTCTGGCACTGACCCCACACAAGGTTTTAGGCCCCGGCATCGACTGGAGAGGAATCCCGAGAGGCCCCCGAGCAACTCGCATGGGGACTGGCCTTTCCTGAGGCCACCAGAGCGGGTCGCTGAGGTCCCAGCCGTAAGTCGAGAGCACCTGTCGCATTTGGAGAAAATCCAGGAGGTTCTCCCCTCGAGGCGAGATGAGGCCCATTTCTGCTGAGGCGTCTCGAGGCTAATCACACCTTACCTCTGGAACTTCCAAAGGGTCCTTCACACCTTGCTGCAACTCAAGAAGTTCCCCGTAATCCCCGTCTCCACTTGAGAGGAAGCACGAGAGTCCCGCCCACATCCAGAGGAGCCCCGTTTCCGCCTCATAGCTCGAGAGGAGGGATCCTTTCCCTGCGTGGTCGGGAAAGAATTCCCGCCGTTCCCGTTGCATCTCAAGAGGAGGCGCTCTCCACAGGAAATTCGAGAGGAACTCCAGTGTCGTGCCTCCATTCCCAGAGTCCCCCAGATGTCTCAGTCCATTCCAGGGAAACCTGTTTTCACTGCACTGCCTCTACTTTCACGCCAAGGATCGACTCACCCCACGGTGGCACGTGGGACAGCCCTGTGGGATAGCCTTGTTGGAAAGCCTCGAGGGAAGCCACAGATGCCTTGATCCACGCGATGGGAAGCTTGACACTGCTGCTACAGCTCGGGAGGAAAGCGAACGTGCATGCCCCTACTCGTGACGAGGACTGACTCCCATGTGGACACTCCAGAAGTACCCCAAGTTCCATGTCAGCACTGGAGATGAATCCTCAGGTTCCGGCCCCAACTCCGCATAAGTTCTTAGCCCCATAATCGACGGGAGATGAATCCTGCGAGGCCCCCTAGCAAATCGCTTGGGGACTCGCCTTCACTGAGGCCACCAGAGTGGGTCCTTGAGGTCCCCGTCGTAAGTGGAGAGCACCTGCCGCAACTCGAGAAAATCCAGGAGGTTCTGCTCTCCAGGCGAGATGAGGCCCATTTTCGCTGAGTCGTCTCGAGGCTAATCACACCTAAACTCTGGGACTTCCAAAGGGTCGTTCACATGCTTGCTGCAACTCAAGATGTTCCCCGACATACCCGTCTCCACTCGAGAGGAAGCACGTGGGTCCCGCCCACATCCAGAGGAGCCGCGTTTCCGCCTCGTAGCTCGAGATGAGGGTTCCTTTCCCTGCTTGGTCGGGAAAGAATTCCCGGCATTCCCGTCGCATCTCAAGAGGAGGCGCTCTCCACAGGAAAGGCGAGAGGAACTCCAGGGTCATGCCACCATTCCCAGAGTCCCCGAGATGTCTCAGTCCTTTCCAGAGGAACCTGTTTTCCCTTCACTGCCTCGACTTTCACGCCGAGGATCGACTCACACCATGGTGGCACGTGGGACAGCCCTGTGGGAAAGCCTCATGGGAAAGCCTCGTGGGAAAGCCTGGAGCGAAAGCCAAAGATCCCTTGATCCACGCGACGGGAAGCGTGACACTGCTGCTGAAGCTCGGGAGGAAAGCGCACGTGCATGCCCCCACTCGAGACAATGACTGACTCCCCTGGGGAGACTCCAGAAGTATCCCAAGATCCATGTCAGCACTGGAGAGGAATCCTCAGGTTCCGGCCCCGACTCCACACAAGGTCTTAGGCCCTGGATCGACGGCAGATTAATCCCTAGAAGCCCCCGAGCAACTCGCATGAGGACAGGCCTTTCCTGAGGCCACCAGAGTGGGTCCCTGATGTCCCCGTCGTAAGTCGAGAGCACCTGCAACTCGCAACTCGAGAAAATCCAGGCTGTTCTCCCCTCCAGGCGAGAGCGGGAGATGAATTTCCAGAGGTTAGGTTGATTAGCCTGGAGACGCCTCAGGCGAAATGGGCCTCTTGT
>NW_017193605.1:0-31548 GCF_001704415.2 Capra hircus
TGCTCATTTAGCAATATGAGATAAAAATAGGTAATGCAATATTTATAAAGCTCTTTGACTACTTCATGAAAGGGAGTTATATTGAATTAACGTTTGTATGAGAACTTTGAAATATAAATATCTGTAGGCTACAAATATTATATAATTAGAAATCCTAACAACAAATTGTAAAGATAGAATGAGTTATACCAAAAACTATAGTTCTCAGAAACAGATTCAATTTAGAATAATGGCTTCAAAATCTCTAGAAATGTTAGCAGTAATATCAATGTGCAGAATAGTGAGTTTTCCTAAAATTATTTATCATATTTATACTTATGTAAATATTCTTAAAATTCAATTTTTTATGATTTTCAGAAATAATATATAAAATTTCTTAATGACCACAAATGATATCATATAAAACACAGTTTCCTTAATAAGTGAAATTTCTTATTTCTGAAATGTAAAAATAGAATATGAAGCCTTAGCAATAGTTTCAACCTAGCATTAAAGTAGCTGTTTTTCATCTAAAGATTTAGAATTTTGACTGTCTCTCAAGTTTAGGCTAAATGTGAAGCCCTTTGATTAATGAAAGACAATTAAGAGTATGTATCTTTTGTGAATATTAGCAATTTCCTTGTGAAACTTTGTATTCAGGATCATAGTTATTTTACTAAGGCTAAGAAATTAGTTGAGTAGTTTGAACCAAGAGGCCTAATAGAATGCAGCTTAAGTACACAGTTTGCAGTATAATAGCTTTCCTAGGCAAACCTAATGACTTTAAAAGCTTTTATTTATTAAATAGATATTTATAGACAACAGAAGCTTTGGGGGATTCATTGACTGTCAACTTCTCATCTTTGTAGAGCTAGGCCTAATGCACATCTTGGGATGGTTACCAAGACCTGTAGTATTAGAATTGCCAATACAATGGCAAGAGAGAGAATAAATTAATGGTAAACAAGATAAATTTGTTCTATGGCCTCTCTAGAGCTAATGGCCATAGGGAAATATTAAATAAATCCTTCTTGTTAGAAAGAAAATTAAGCGTACAAGTAGATAATAAAATGACAGGGATATATTTAGCATAGGAATAATATGTTTGCTCCTGAAGACCACTAGTTTCAGTATTTCTCAAGCTTGGCATGTGAAATGAGATTTACACAAGATTTGGCACTGCATAAATTACTCTGAAGGCATAAGGTATGCATTTTTGGAACTGTATTAACTGTTTGAGGAAAACCACACATATTTAATAACATGCTGTAGTGTTGCACTGAATTCGGTGCTAGTGGCAATAAGTGATCTATTATTTTATTTTTTATTATAAATTTATTCATTTTAATTGGAGGTTAATTACTTTACAGTGTTGTATTGGTTTTGCCATACATCAACATGAATCCGCCACAGGTATACACGTGTTCCCCATCCTGAACCCCCCTCCCACCTCCCTCTCCGTACCATCCCTCTGGGTCATTCCAGTGCACCAGCTCCAAGCATCCTGTATTGTGCATCTAACCTGGACTGGCGATTTGTTTCATATATGATATTATACATGTTTCAATGCCATTCTCCAAATCACCACCACCCTCTCCCTCTCCCACAGAGTCCAAACAGACTGTTCTATACATCTGTGTCTCTTTTACTGTCTTGCATACTGGGTTATCATTACCATCTTTCTAAATTCCATATATATATGCATTAGTATACTGTATTGTGGAGAAGGAAATGGTAACGCCACTCCAGTATTCTTGCCTGGAGAATCCCAGGGATGGGGGAGCCTGGTGGGCTGCCGTCTATGGGGTCGCACAGAGTCGGACATGACCGAAGCGACTTAGCAGCAGCAGCAGCATACTGTATTGATGGAGAAGGCAATGGCACCCCACTCCAGTACTCTTGCCTGGAAAATCCCATGGATGGAGGAACCTGGTGGGCTGCAGTCCATGGGGTCACTAAGAGTCAGGCACAACTGAGCAACTTCACTTTCACTTTTCACTTTCATGCATTGGAGAAGGAAATGGCAACCCACTCTAGTGTTCTTGCCTGGAGAATCCCAGGGCCAGGGGAGCCTGGTGGCTGCCATCCATGGGGTCGCACAGAGTCGGACACGACTGAAGCGACTTAGCAGCAGCAGCAGCATACTGTATTGGTGTTTTTCTTTCTGGATTACTTCACTCTGTATAATAGGCTCCAGTTTCATCCACCTCATCTATTATTTTACAGACACTTCTTGTAAGTATCTCTGAAACAGCATTTTACCAGGCACTTAAGAAAATGCAGACATAAGAGTAAAAAGAAGAACCATGCTATAGACCAAATTCTGGCTTGGGAGTTGAGATAGGAGACATGGGCTATAGCTTTGCTTCTCCTACCAATCAAATATGTGTCTCCAAATTGGCCATATTCTACCATCTGGAAACAGTTTTTATTTGTTCGTTGTAATCAACAATTGTGCTTGGTTAAACCTCTTTTTAAGGTCATTCCTGAGTTTAAAGTTCTTAATTTATTATATTTCATCTTCCCTGGGAGACAAAAAAAAAAAAAAAACCTACTTGACAAAAAATAGACTCGTGCATTTAATGACTACTGCAAATATTTAGAATGGCATCCATTTAATTACAAGTATTGAATTCATTATTTTAGAAGACACTGTACAACGAATCCTAAAAGTTCTTTGATTTCTTTGGCCAGTCCACTCAGTGGGTATGGGATTTGATTTTACTGTGATTGATTTCACCCCTCCTCCTGTCTTGTTGTGGCTCCTCCTTTGTCTTTGGATGTGGGATATCTATTTTTGATCCCAGCATCATGCTGTCAGTGGTTGTTCAATAGTTAATTGCTATTTTGGTACTCTAGCAGGAGTAGGTGAGCACATGCTCCCATACTCTACCATCTTGATTTGATCTGTGGTAAACATTTTAATTTTTAATGGGGCAATTTTAATATAGAATGCTTCAGAATACTTGGAGTTTTATTTCTGAAAAGTTGCCTATGCATAGGTAAATTTTAAAAGTCCAAGAACAAGACTGAAGATACAAGATTGGTTATTTTAATGATGGTCAAGGAAAAGGTACAAATACATAATATGTGAGTCTCCTCTCAGGTTATTACTAAATAGTATTTATTTGTATTCCTTCATAGCTCAGTTGGTAAAGAATCCACCTGCAATGCAGAAGACTTCAGTTTGATTCCTGTGTTGGGAAGATCCATTGGTGAAGGGATAGGCTACCCATTCCAGTATTCTTGAGTTTTCCTGGTAGCTCAGCTGCAGTGCAGGAGACCTGGGTTTGATCCCTGGGTTGGGATGATCCCTTGGAGAAAGAAAAGGCTACCCACTCCAGTATTCTGGCCTGGAGAATTCCAAGGACTATAGTCCATGGGGTCGCAAAGAGTCGGACACGACTGAATGACTTTCACTTCACTTGTTGTTCCTTGCTGATCAAAGGAGAAACATGAAAAGAGGAGCAAGATAGAGGGCCAAAAACAAGCTGTACTCTATCATTTTGCTGAGATTGTCCTCTGTCTCTTCAAATCTCACATATCTTAGTTTTCCTCACACTAAAAATTTCTTATTACCTCCATTTTAGAAATAATTATGATAGATATATGGTTGCCTAAAAGGATGTAGAAAGTCAAACACTTGTTAAAAACTAGTTGTAAATAGAGCTTTTTTCCTCAAGCGTCAGGGCTTTGGAAAGACCTCGCGACAATGACTAAGGCCTTGGTCAGAATAGAATTGTTTTAAAATACAAGGAAGAAACATTTCACCTATTACTTGCATGTTTCTTAGATATTTTGATTCAAATCACACTGTAGGATCAACTCAGACCTGATTTCTTTGTGTTACCAAAGTGTATTCACAGAATTATCAATTTAACTTAGATATGTTTTTCATTAATATATCAATTCAACATCAATAGTACTTATCACTGTACTGGTTATCTATTGCCTTATGTACACTACGTCACACAGAAGTTGGTGACATATAGGAAGAGACATCAATGGGCTCATGTGTTTGCAAGGGTTAGCTGAAGTGAATGGCAATGCACTCCAGTATTCTTGCCTAGAGAATCCCGTGGATAGAGGAGCCTGGTGGGCTGCTGTCCATGGAGTTGCACAGAATCGGACACAACTGAAGCAACCTAGAATGCATGAATGCATTGGAGAAGGAAATGGCAACCCAATCCAGTATTCTTGCCTGGAGAACCCCAGGGACAGAGGAGCCTGGTGGGCTGCCGTCCATGGGGTCGCACAGAGTCGGACACGACTGAAGCAGTACCAGCTAGAGTGACCCAGGCTCACCTGTGTGTCTGCGTCAGCTGCAGATCATTGAGGCAGCTCTGCTGTTCCTGTCAAGCTTGTAGACTTCCATGGGGCTATCTAGTTGTTAGCTGATCTAGGATAGCTTTAACCGGGATGACTTCAGTGAGCCAGCACGGGCTCCATGTACCTTTTGTATTCTAGCAGTCTCACCCTGGCATGTTCCTAACAAGGGCAAAGGTGTAACATTAGGCAAGCCCAACTCAAAGAATATCTTTCAAACCTCACTTTGGTCACAGTTGCTGATTTCCTACGAACCAAAGCAAATCAATGACTGAGCATAGTCAGACCAGAAGGACACCATAAAGTTATGTGGCAAAGAATACTGATATAGAGAGGCATGAAGAAGTAGGGCCATTTTGCAGTGATTACAGCACAGTGTTCTATTCAAGCTACTTTGTAGGACCGAAGGATGATACAGTTCATGCTCTCATAGGATTCATGGATCCAGTAACATGTGATTAATATTCCCTAAGGAAGAAGAATTTATCGACCTTTTTAGTGCTGTCAGAAGTGAATGTTACCTATGCTCTTCTCCCTCTCCATCCATTCAAAAATTTGGAGCAGGCTGCATTTCATCTGGCTCTTCTTTGTGTGACTTGAAGTAGTAGCTGACAATAGTTAATGACAAGTATAGAATAATGTTCTCTTGTACTAAGGAATGTTCTAAGGAGATAAAAGTGAAAATGAAATGACAAAGAAAATAAGCCAGAAAATAAGACCCAAGATTCAATTAAAATTCAGTGCCCAAAGCCAAACAAGTGAAAATCTCTTAGATAGATTGTATAAATTCAACTTATTATAGATTTAAAAAGAAAACAATTTCAAGGTTTCTTATCACCATGTACAGCTGCTAGACCGCCAAATGGAATTTCCTAATGAGTGTGGAAACAAAATCTGTTTCTTTCTTTCCCAGCTACTCTGCATTCACCTGGCTTCTGTCCAACACTGACCAGCTGCCTCTCTCAATTCTGCCAGCCACCTGGTCCTGTTGCTGACATTTGAGTTTGGAAGGAGAACATACTTCTTTCTAATTATTCCAGATATTATACCTTATTTATACTGTACCTGGCTTCTGGATTGACACTAATAGAAAATGTCAAAATCTCCCTGGTCTTTCTATAAGAAAAAGTGTAGTGCTTGGCAGGACTCACTGGGGAGACTGTGACGGCCCTCTCTTCCTTCTTTTGTGTTTGTCAGAAATGTGGGGATTGAGAAACTGAAATCTACATTACCAAAACTTTTGCTGTGAGGGTTCTTGATGAGATAAAGTTTACCCAATTAGGCTGGAACATGGGAGGAGACAAAAGAGCCATAGTTTTGCAACTGCTGCTCTGACTGTTCTAAAGTTTGGTCAGGAAGGCTCTGGGATTGTCTGCAGCTATTTTAGCTGAAGAGCAATTATAGAAGCCATTGTGAACAGCCATCAGGTGTTGCAAATTTCAGGTAAACAGTCATCAGGTGTTGGAAACGTAGATTTAATTTCTCAATCTCCATATTACTGACAAACACAGAAGAAAGAAGGGAGAATGGCCGCCAGAAGTCTCCACGGTAAGACTCTCCAAACCTGTCTCTGTGTCTCGTCAGGTCTGTGACCTGAGAGCCAGGGCGTGATGAATAGTGACTTCCGGATTTCTGGATGGATGCTAAGGCTGTGAATGTGTGGAAAACATTCCGCAATTCCTGGTGGTGAGTTCCCACTTTCTCATTTCTTTATTACAATAAGGATAGCAGCTCTCTTGCTGGGCTACGTTTGTAGTGTTGTTTGGGCCTCTTTCCTAAAAGGATGGTTTCTAGCCTTCCAGTGATTTTTGCAAGCATCTAATTCCCTTTATTAAATGCCACTCTGCTTAAAATATCTAGGTTTCTTTGTGCTTTCTGCAACCAATCATGACTGATATAATAATGCTGAAACCAAATTCATGAATTAGTTATGTACTTGGTTGGCCACCAAAAGTAAAATGTAAAATACAGATTCATACCAAAAAATTTTTAATGAAGAAAATAACTATAAAAACTAAAAAATATATCTAGAGTCATGCTATTGTTTAATTTTTATTGTTTTTCTGTTTGTTTACTATTCAAAATTATAAAATATTTTAAGATCATAGAAAAAATATGAAATATAAGGTGACAGATCTTTAAGTATCCACTACAAGACTGATCAAACATTGATATTTGAACATATTTGCTTTAAATCTGTTTTTTGACTTAAATATTATAGATGTATCTAAATCTCTCCCTAATCCCACTTTTTATATATCTTCAGAGGTAACCAGTCTTGTAAAATACATATATATTCCATGCATAATTTTGTGCTTTTTCTGTACATATGTATACATTCATACCAGGATATATTATCCTTTATATTTTTATACTTTATATAAATCATTTCATATTGTATGAACCATGTTTCCCAGTATACTCTTTCAGTCAGTATTACATTCCTGATATTTTTCTATTTTTTAACCTATAGATCCAGTTAATTTATTTTAACTAATATGGATTTTCCATTGGCTGATTATACCATTTACCTCCTGAGGTTGTTTTCAAGGATTGATTTTCTAATAACACTTCAAAATCAATATGCTAATAATTGAATTTTTAATTTCCCCTGACCTTTCACAATGGCTCCTGTAATTGATCTCTTTGTTTTTGCCAATGGCATTTACACCCCTAAATCCTTCCAGCTTTTGGAATCATCTCGCCATGTTATTTTCATTATTGATCAATTCACTGAACACTGGTTCCTTGATAGTCTTTGTCTGTGATAAAATGTCATCTTTGAAGAGACTTCTAAAGTCTCTTCTCGAGGAGAGGGAAAGATGGCGGAGGAATAGGACGGGAAGACCACTTTCTCCCTCACAAATTCCTCAAAAGAACATTTAAACGCCGAGCAAACTTCACAAAACAACTTCTGTAGGCTGGCAGAGGACATCAGGCAACCAGAAAAGCAGATCATTGTCTTCAAAAACAGGTAGGAAAAAATATAAAAGACGAAAAAGGAGACAAAGGAGGTGGGGAGGGAGCTCCGTCCTGGGAAGGGAAGCCCGTCCCGGGAAGGGAATTTTAAGAAGAGAGGTTTCCAAACACCAGGAAACACTCTCCCTGCCGAGTCTGTGGCGAGCCTTGGAAACACAGAGGGCAACATAACAGGAAGGAAAAATAGATAAATAATTAAAACCAACAGATTACAAGCCCAACAGTAACTCCCCCAGCGGAAAAGCAGCACAGACGCCTGCATCCGCCACTGGGAAGTGGGGGCAGGGCAGGGACGCGCGGGAGGCGCGGGCTGCAGAGCTTTGTAAGAATCGGGCAGGAGCGCCCCACGCGCAACCAGAACGATCTAACTTGGGCTAGCAAACCAGACTGTGGGATAGCTACCACGCAAAAAGCTCGAACATAAGACACCGCCAGGACCGAGCACAGAACAAAGGATGGAATGGAAAAAGCCGGCTGCAGACCATCCCCCGCCGGGGACAGGCAGCCAGAGCCGTAAGGACTGGAAAGGGGCAATTGCAGACCCGGAGAGACTTTACTTACCTAACTGCAAGCAAGCTCCTTTGCTAAGACTTCTGGGGGTGCTGGACAGTCACAATCTACCGCACGGGGTGCGCCAGTGGTCCACCCAGAAAGCTGAGCAGCAGCGGCAGAAAAGGTGACAAGCCGCGGTGATCGCGCTCGCCAAACTCCTGAGCTACTCGGACCTGGGAAGGGCACAAAGCGCAGTTCCAGCCGAATCTGTGCCTCTGAGGGCTGCCTGAGCGCCGAACCTGAGCGGCTTGGACCGGGGAAGTGCACGCAGCCTAGGGCCAGCCCCAGATGGTTCCCGGCTGAGCATCCTAGAGCCGGAGCGGTTTGTGCGCCGCGAGAAAGGACAGGTCAAGCCGGGCAGAGATACTGCGTGCACACGACAGTGCTATTTGTTAGCAGCAGCCCCCCTCCCCACAGCGCAACTGAACTAGTGAGCCTAAAAAGCCAGAAAACAGAAGAAGTTAAACAGAGGGAACCACCTTGGAAGTGATCCCACACGGCCCATTACACCAGAAAGGGCCAGATATTTTTAATATTTTTAAAATCATTCCTTTTTTTTTTTTTTTTGCTTTTTTTTTCTAACTTTTTTAAATTGTTAAGTCTTCTATTTCTCCTCTAATTTTTATTTCTATAACCTATTATTACTATATTTTTTTGTGTGTTTGTTTTTTAAAAAGACTTTTTTTTTTTTAAAGGCAAACACCATATACAGTCTTTGGATGGTTGTTGATGGCTTTTTTTTTTTTTTTGATTGTTTGTTTGTTTTTTAATAATTCTTTTTCTTTCTTTCTTTTTTTTTCTTTCTTTCTTCCTTTTTCCTTCTGCTTCTCTCTAATATTGTATCTTTGAAAATCCAACCTCTACTCTAGATTTTTAATCTTTGCTCTTAGGTTTTTGTGGTCAATTTTGTACATTTAAAAACCCAAACTTCACTATCCCAGTTTACCTGAGAGCGAGATTACTGGCTTGACCACTCTCTCCTCCTCTGGACTCTCCTTTTTCTCCACCAGGTGGCCTCTGTCTCTTTTCTCCCCCATCTCTCCTCTATCCAACTCTGTGAATCTCTGTGTGTTCCAGACGGTGGAGAACACCTAAGGAACAGGTTACTGGCAGGATTTGTCTCTCTCCTACTCATTCCTCTCTCTGATCCTCCTGGTCACCTCTGTCTGCTTCCTCCCTCTCCTCTTCCCCGTATAACTCTGTAAATACCTCTGAGTGGTCCAGACTATAGAGCGCACATAAGGAAGTGACTACTGGCTAGCTTGCTCTCTTCTCTTTTGATCTCACCGCATCTCATTCCAGTTACCTCTAACTACCCCCTCCATCTTCTCCTTATAACTCAGTGAACCTCTCTGAGTGTCCCTCAATGTGGAGAAACTTTTCATCTTTAACCTAGATGTTTTATCATCGGTGCTGTATAGATGGAGAAGTCTAGAGGCTACTGTAAAAATAAAACTGAAAACCAGAAGCAGGAGGCTTAAATCCAAAGCCTGAAAACATTAGAGAACTCTTGAATTCAGGGAACATTAAGCAATAGGAACCCATCTAATGCCTTCATACCTACACCGAAACCAAGTTCCACCCAAGGGCCAACAAATTCCAAAACAAGACATACCATGCAAATTCTCCAGCAACACAGGAACACTCCCCTGAGCTTCAATATACAGGCAGCTCAAAATTATCCCAAAACCTTTGATGTCTCGTAACCCATTACGGGTCACTCCATTGCACTCCAGAGAGAAGAAACCCAGCTCCACCCACCAAAACTCCAACACAAGCCTCCCTAACCAGGAAACCTTGACAAGCCACTGATAGAACCCCACCCAAAGTGAGGAAGCTCCATAATAAAGAGAACTCCACAAATTACCAGAATATAAAAAGGCCACCCCATACGCAGCAATATAACCAAGATGAAGAGACAGAGGAATACACAGCAGGTAAAGGAACAGGAGAGTTGCCCACCAAACCAAACAAAAGAGGAAGTAGGGAATCTACCTGAGAAGGAATTCCGAATATTGATAGTGAAAATGATCCAAAATCTTGAAATCAAAATGAATCACAGATAAATAGGCTAGAGACAAGGATTGAGAAGATGCAAGAAAGGTTTAACAAGGACCTAGAAGAAATAAAAAAGAGTCAAAATATTATGAATAATGCAATAAATGAGATCAGAAACACTCTGGAGGCAACAATTAGTAGAATAACGGAGGTAGAAGATAGGATTAGTGAAATAGAAGATAGAATGGTAGAAATAAATGAATCAGAGAGGAAACAAGAACAACAAATTAAAAGAAATGAGGACAATCTCAGAGACCTCCAGGACAATATGAAACGCTCTGACATTCGAATTATAGGAGTCCCAGAAGAAGAAGACAGAAAGAAAGATCATGAGAAAATCCTTGAGGAGATAATAGTTGAAAACTTCCCTAAAATGGGGAAGGAAATAATCACCCAAGTCCAAGAAACACAGAGTTCCAAGTAGGATAAACCCAAGGCGAAACACCCCAAGACACATATTAATCAAATTAACAAAGATCAAACACAAAGAACAAATATTAAAAGCAGCAAGGGAAAAACAACAAATAACACACAAGGGGATTCCCATTAGGATAACAGCTGATCTTTCAATAGAAACTCTTCAGGCCAGGAGGGAATGGCAAGACATACTTAAAGTGATGAAAGACAATAACCTACAGCCCAGAATACTGTACCCAGCAAGGATCTCATTCAAATACGAAGGAGAAATCAAAAGCTTAACAGACAAGCAAAAGCTGAGAGAATTCAGCACCACCAAACCAGCTCTCCAACAAATTCTAAAGGATATTCTCTAGACAGGAAACACGAAAAGGGTGTATAAACTCGAACCCAAAATAATAAAGTAAATGGTAACGGGATCACACTTATCAATAATTACCTTAAACGTAAATGGGTTGAACGCCCCAACCAAAAGACAAAGACTGGCCGAATGGATACAAAAACAAGACCCCTCTATATGCTGCTTACAAGAGACCCACCTCAAAACAAGGGACACATACAGACTGAAAGTGAAGGGCTGGAAAAAGATATACCACGCAAATAGAGACCAAAAGAAAGCAGGAGTGGCAATACTCATATCCGATAAAATAGACTTTAAAACAAAGGCTGTGAAAAGAGACAAAGAAGGCCACTACATAATGATCAAAGGAACAATCCAAGAAGAAGATATAACAATTATAAATATATATGCCCCCAATATAGGAGCCCCGCAATATGTAAGAGAAATGCTAACAAGTATGAAAGGGGAAATCAACAATAACACAATAATAGTGGGAGACTTTAATACCCCACTCACACCTATGGACAGATCAACTAAACAGAAAATTAACAAAGAAACGTAAACTTTAAATGATACATTAGATCAGTTAGACCTAATTGATATCTATAGGACATTTCACCCCAAAACAATGAATTTCACTTTTTTTTCAAGTGCTCGTGGAACCTTCTCCAGGATAGATCACATCCTGGGCCATAAATCTAAACTTGATAAATTCAAAAAAATCGAAATCATTCCAAGCATCTTTTCTGACCATAATGCATTAAGATTAGATCTCAATTACAGGAGAAAAACTATTAAAAATTCCAACATATGGAGGTTGAACAACACACTTCTGAATAACCAACAAATCACAGAAGAAATCAAAAAAGAAATCAAAATATGCATAGAAACTAATGAAAATGAAAACACAACAACCCAAAACCTGTGGGACACTATAAAAGCAGTGCTAAGAGGAAAGTTCATAGCAATACAGGCATATCTCAAGAAACAAGAAAAAAGTCAAATAAATAACCTAACTCTGCAACTAAGCAACTAGAAAAGGAAGAGTTGGAGAACCCCAGAGTTAGTAGAAGGAAAGAAATCTTAAAAATTAGGGCAGAAATAAATGCAAAAGAAACAAAAGAGACCATAGCAAAAATCAACAAAGCCAAAAGCTGGTTCTTTGAAAGGATAAATAAAATTGACAAACCATTAGCCAGACTCATCAAGAAGCAAAGAGAGAAAAATCAAATCAATAAAATTAGAAATGAAAATGGAGAGATCACAACAGACAACACAGAAATACAAAGGATCATAAGAGACTACTATCAGCAGTTGTATGCCAATAAAATGGACAACGTGGAAGAAATGGACAAATTCTTAGAAAAGTACAATTTTCCAAAACTGAACCAGGAAGAAATAGAAAATCTTAACAGACCCATCACAAGCACAGAAATTGAAACGGTAATCAGAAATCTTCCAGCAAACAAAAGCCCAGGTCCAGACGGCTTCACAGCTGAATTCTACCAAAAGTTTCGAGAAGAGCTAACACTTATCCTCCTCAAACTCTTCCAGAAAATTGCAGAGGAAGGTAAACTTCCAAACTCATTCTATGAGGCCACCATCACCCTAATACCAAAACCTGACAAAGATGTCACAAAAAAGGAAAACTACAGGCCAATATCACTGATGAACATAGATGCAAAAATCCTCAACAAAATTCTAGCAATCAGAATCCAACAACACATTAAAAAGATCATACACCATGACCAAGTGGGCTTTATCCCAGGGATGCAAGGATTCTTCAATATCCGCAAATCAATCAATGTAATTCACCACATTAACAAATTGAAAAATAAAAACCATATGATTATCTCAATAGATGCAGAGAAGGCCTTTGACAAAATTCAACATCCATTTATGATAAAAACTCTCCAGAAAGCAGGAATAGAAGGAACATACCTCAACATAATAAAAGCTATCTATGACAAACCCACAGCAAGCATTATCCTCAATGGTGAAAAATTGAAAGCATTTCCCCTAAAGTCAGGAACAAGACAAGGGTGTCCACTTTCACCGCTACTATTCAACATAGTTCTGGAAGTTTTGGCCACAGCAATCAGAGCAGAAAAAGAAATAAAAGGAATCCAAATTGGAAAAGAAGAAGTAAAACTCTCACTGTTTGCAGATGACATGATCCTCTACATGGAAAACCCTAAAGACTCCACCAGAAAATCACTAGAGCTAATCAATGAATATAGTAAAGTTGCAGGATATAAAATTAACACACAGAAATCCCTTGCATTCCTATACACGAATAATGAGAAAGTAGAAAAAGAAATTAAGGAAACAATTCCATTCACCATTGCAACGAAAAGAATAAAATACTTAGGAATATATCTACCTAAAGAAACTAAAGACCTATATATAGAAAACTATAAAACACTGATGAAAGAAATCAAAGAGGACACTAATAGATGGAGAAATATACCATGTTCATGGATCGGAAGAATCAATATAGTGAAAATGAGTATACTACCCAAAGCAATTTACAAATTCAATGCAATCCCTGTCAAGCTACCAGCCACATTTTTCACAGAACTAGAACAAATAATTTCAAGATTTGTACGGAAATACAAAAAACCTCGAATAGCCAAAGCAATCTTGAGAAAGAAGAATGGAACTGGAGGAATCAACTTGCCTGACTTCAGGCTCTACTACAATGCCACAGTCATCAAGACAGTATGGTACTGGCACAAAGACAGACATATAGATGAATGGAACAAAATAGAAAGCCCAGAGATAAATCCACACACATATGGACACCTTATCTTTGACAAAGGAGGCAAGAATATACAATGGAGTAAAGACAATCTCTTTAACAAGTGGTGCTGGGAAAACTGGTCAACCACTTGTGAAAGAATGAAACTAGATCACTTTCTAACACCGTACACAAAAATAAACTCAAAATGGATTAAAGATCTAAATGTAAGATCAGAAACTATAAAACTCCTAGAGGAGAACATAGGCAAAACACTCTCAGACATAAATCACAGCAGGATCCTCTATGATCCACCTCCCAGAATTCTGGAAATAAAAGCAAAAATAAACAAATGGGATCTAATTAAAATTAAAAGCTTCTGTACAACAAAGGAAAATATAAGCAAGGTGAAAAGACAGCCTTCTGAATGGGAGAAAATAATAGCAAATGAAACAACTGACAAACAACTAATCTCAAAAATATACAAGCAACTTCTGCAGCTCAATTCCAGAAAAATAAATGACCCAATCAAAAAGTGGGCCAAAGAACTACATAGACATTTCTCCAAAGAAGACATACGGATGGCTAACAAACACATGAAAAGATGCTCAACATCACTCATTATTAGAGAAATGCAAATCAAAACCACAATGAGGTACCACTTCACACCAGTCAGAATGGCTGCGATCCAAAAATCTACAAGCAATAAATGCTGGAGAGGGTGTGGAGAAAAGGGAACCCTCCTACACTGTTGGTGGGAATGCAAACTAGTACAGCCACTATGGAGAACAGTCTGGAGATTCCTTAAAAAATTGCAAATAGAACTACCTTATGACCCAGCAATCCCACTTCTGGGCATACACACCGAGGAAACCAGAATTGAAAGAGACACATGTACCCCAATGTTCATCGCAGCACTGTTTATAATAGCCAGGACATGGAAACAACCTAGATGTCCATCAGCAGATGAATGGATAAGAAAGCTGTGGTACATATACACAATGGAGTATTACTCAGCCGTTAAAAAGAATTCATTTGAATCAGTTCTGATGAGATGGATGAAACTGGAGCCAATTATACAGAGTGAAGTAAGCCAGAAAGAAAAACACCAATACAGTATACTAACACATATATATGGAATTTAGGAAGATGGCAATGACGACCCTGTATGCAAGACAGGAAAAAAGACACAGATGTGTATACCAGACTTTTGGACTCAGAGGGAGAGGGAGAGGGTGGGATGATTTGGGAGAATGGGAATTCTAACATGTATACTGTCATGTAAGAATTGAATCGCCAGTCCATGTCTGACGTAGGGTGCAGCTTGCTTGGGGCTGGTGCATGGGGATGACCCAGAGAGATGTTGTGGGGAGGGAGGTGGGAGAGGGGTTCATGTTTGGGAACGCATGTAAGAATTAAAGATTTTAAAATTTAAAAAAAATAAAAATAAAAAAATAAAAAGATTAAAAAAAAAAAAAAAGTCTCTTCTCCACCTTTCACTCCAGCAACAGCCTCTTCCTTCTTTTCAGAACATTTATCATAATGTATAATCAGTATTTATTTATATTCTTGTTTATTTTTTATCTTCTCCAATTGACTGTAACCTCTATAAAATTGGGAACCAAGTGTTTATAGTCATATTATCATGAGTATGGTAGGAGCTCAGTAGATAACTGATAAATGAATGATAGCATGCAGTGTGTAGCCCATTGTATTCTAAATTCAACCAGTCATGTTCTGAAGATTTTTTTTTTCTCCAAAATATCAATAATATAAATCTAAGAAGAGGACATTTAGAAAGAAGAGAAATATAAAAGTAAAGCAATGCTTTAGAGTAGTACATTGCCAGGCTAAGTGTTCACAGTGGTAACCATTAGAAAGGGTAAATGTTTTATTCATGTAAAGTGTTCCATTTGTTTTTCCCTTAGGATGAATAACCCAAAATAAAACCACTTGTTAAATATGTGACCTATTAATTATATGGAAGAGTACTAAAATAATACGGGCACCTATGTACTCACCATTAAGATTAAACAGATGTTAACATTTTCACATATGTGCATCAAACCTGTCTTTTAAAACAGGGAAAAAAACGGGTACAGTTTCAGCTAAATTCTCCCTCTTCTGTCTCCTTTCCTCCCCACAAATAACTAGTGATGTGTGTGTCTTTTCTGTGCAAATCATCTTGTACATAAAAGTAGTGTAACAATTATAGGTGCACCCTGGATTCCCTATTTAAGAAAAAACACAATTACAAAAAAGTTAGATTTAAAAGTAATTATTTGCTTAGAATAAGAAATTATAGCACACTTAAAATGCAAAACAAAAGATGTCACAGGCATTGAGCAGTCTGCAAAATTAGCATATTTTTAAATAAATTGCCTGACCTACCACTATAATATTGCATTTTTCCCTATGCTTGAGACCCTGGGTCCTTGATTACCTCTTCCCATGATGATATTTTAAAGTGTTAATTTTCTTTTTATAATTGCTCTATAGAAATGATTTTCCCTGTAGCATTATGAACTAAATTTATTTTTTATTATAGATAGTTGGAGTGTAATAACTTAATACTTCACACATGTGCTTTCTTATTATTGTGTCGATACAGATTTATGTCCAACACATCCAGGAATTCAAGAGAAAGAAATTCTTGCTAGTGGAGGTCATTAGCAGCTGCTGAAGGAGGAACTGACCCATCTCAAAAAGGTAATGCATTCCTATCTTTATGCTCAGCTCATTAAAAGAAATGAATGTAAATAATACACTAGCCAAGTGTGTATATCATCAGTAATTTCTCTTGTATTTGATAACTTTCAATAGCCTGAAACTAAAGCATTTATGTTTAACTGTAAATTAATATTCAGAATAAAAAAGCCTCCCTGAAAAGAGGCCTATGCAAGTGAAAGTTGCGAAAACCTGTTTCATTTGTTAAATCTACCTTTATTTGTGTGTATTTATACTTGACATATGCTATTTCCAAGGTAGCAAATTAGAGTGAAATTCTGGGTTATAGGGTGCGTCTACCATTTTGCTAACCAAAATGGTTCCAACATTTTCTGTTCTTCTAATGAGTCCCTGTTACATTTTCATCAATAACTGGTATTCCCTCATACTTAGTAATTTTGACAACTGGATGTGAGAAGGAGTCTTACTGTTGTTTTCACTTGCCTTTAATTTCTCTTCAGTGATGTTGGACCTTTAATGTATTTATGCTTATTGTCCATCTTGATTTCTTAAAATGTAAATTACCCATTGTATCCTTGAATAATTTTTATTGGATTAGCTTTATTTTTATTGATTGATTTGAAAATATTCATTGTTATCTTCTAGTTGCTAATTCCTTACCTATTAAATGGGTTACAGTGCAGTCTGACATAATATTACTTTATTTCTGATCTCTTTTGTCATACAAAGGTTTTCAATCTAATGCAGCAAGGTTTATCTTTTATAAATTTTGCTTTGTGTTTCATGAGTATGAAAATCTTCTCTCTTCTTCCACAAAGATGTATTTTAATGTTTTCTTCTCTAAAAGTTTGAGTTTTATTTCTTATATTGAGTTCTTTGATGCTTTTGGAATTCATTGGGGGGTATTACATGAAGTATTATATTTTTACTTGATATAGTTAGAGCTCCGCTTTGTTAATATGCATTACTTTTACCACCGGTTTATAAAATCGGTTAATTCATTTCATCATAATTGAAATCCAGACTCCATCCTCACTAGTTGTATGATCTTAAATAAGTTACTTAGTCTTGGGCATTCCTCAGTTTACAAATATTGTGCCAGATAGAGATATTGTGAAAATTAAATGAGTTAATAGATACAAAAATTTTAGATAGCTTGACATATATTAAACACCCATTCATAGCTCTTCAATAAATTGTACCCTTCTTCCTTTCCCTGCTGAAATTCGGTATAATTTGATAAAGGAGTAAATAAGGAGGCCAAATATTTATTATCAAAGATAAAAGTAAAGAGCAGTTTATAGAACCAAACTTGGAGGCTTGCTTGTAATCTCAGAGTTAGGCAGACTTTCACTTAGTTATAGGCAAGACTGGATTAGGGCAGGTTTCGCATGTTGAAGGCTTGTGTAGGTAAGAATTATCATATTTTGCTAAGATACTCTTTGGAAAATTTGCACATATGTTCATTTCCTGTACTATTATCAAATATTAGTATTTTATACTGTTCTTTTTTTTCTGGGAATAGTTTGTATGACACTAGAATCATCTGTTTATTAGACATTGGATAACTTTTTTTTTTTTTAACAAAACCCCCTAGACGTACCCACTCACCTACGATGGATTTACTGTATATGTGTGAATTCTATTCTATTTCTTTTTCTCTTCAGTTTTAAAATTGTTGTTCTACTTCTTGAGTGAGTTTTGATAAATTATAATTTTCCAGAAATTTTTCATTTTATTGCAATAAAATCATGTATAGTAGTCTCATGATATTTTTAGATCTTTAGTATATAAGCAACTTCATTTACTTTCTTTATCCCTAGTAGCGTAGTAACATATGTGTATGTGCATTTGTGTATTTTACGTGTGTTTGTGTGACTGCCTCTCGAATTTTTTATGGACAGTCTTACTAGAATTTTCCTTAATTTATTAATCTTCTAAAAGCATTAACTTTTGGATTTTGTTGATATTTTTCCTTTTGCCTTTTTTATATTTTTACTGATATTTATAGTCTTCTTTTCTACAATAAGAATTTAAAGATAAGTAGATAAATATTTCTTTCCTGTATGGTTTTGGCTCTATCTCATCCAATTTAATGTAATTTATGTTACATTTTCTGTTTGCCCCAAGATTTGGTTAAAAGAATGTTAAATTATAAGTTGAGATTTTTAGTTATCTTTTGGTAATTTTATTTTGTACGGTTATAGAAAATTTGGTACTTTTCTGTACTTTTCAAGATTTTTTCTGTATCGTAGTAGATACTCATTTTGGAGAAACTTCTGTGATTCATTAAAATGAAAATGCATTTCCTGTCAGTTTTAAATATCCAAATATATATTTTAAACACTTCAATTATATTGTTAAAATTCTTGTATTTCTTCATTAAGCAAATGTTGAGTCAGTCCTATGTGCCAGTCATATTTTTTCTAAGCACTGAGAGCATAGCAGTTAAAATATAATCAAACCCTTTTTATGGAGCTTATATTCTATCATGGAAAAAGAAAGGTATACAGATGAATAACTAAATATGTATGATATGTAAGATGGTAATAAAGGACATGGAGAAAAATAAAGCAGAAAGTATTGGGGGTTGTGCGTCTGTGTGTGTGCTCAGCCATGTGTGACTCTTTATGACACCATGGACCATAGGCTGCCAGAGTCCTCTGTCTGTGGAGATTTTCCGGGCAAAAATACTTGAGTGGATAGCCATTCCTTTCTCCAGGGGATCTTCCCAACCCAGGGATTGAACCTGCATCTCTTGTATCTCCTACATTGGCAGGCGGATTCTTTACTACTGTACCACCTGAGTTATTAGTTATTTTTTATGGCATGGCTTTCTCTTCAGGTAGGAGAACAAGTATATGGCCTTGGGGAGGGGGTTCTTTGGCCAGAGAGAAGTGAACAAAGATGAGAGTGGTCGAGGATGAGGTTAGAGAGTTAGTGGGTAGCCAGATAAAATACAGATGTCAAATTGATGAGCAGGAACTAGCAATAAGACTCAGACAAAGTAGATAGGTAAATAGGAAGGAAAAGATTATTAACCTGCCAGCCAAGAAGAGTTGGAGCAAAGCAAGGATTTCCTATGTTCTTTATCTGGTCCTTTTACTAATAATCTGGGTAAACTTGGAACATTTAACCTTTTTGATTTTGAAACTTCTTAGCCATGGGTCCTGCCAACTCTAAGTTTCTATAGCAATTAAGGATGCATTATTGTGTGGGCTAGATCATTAAGCTACTGCAGAGGGATTGATTCATGAACAACTTTTAAGTTTCTATACTGTTCTAAGAACTAAAGGAAGACAGTGACCTGTCCATTGGCACCACCAAGCAGATGGATGTTTTCAGTTTCATCTGCATTTGGGTGAACAAGGCTTATATGGTTGCTTGTGGGGCTGTTTGTTTTTCTTTTCTTTTTTTTTTTTTTTAAAGATCTTTCAGAATAGTAAATTCTTGGAGTTTTCTCAGAGTTTTGGGACTGTCAGTCTGTTTTCACTACTGAATTCACAATAGTACAAATCTGTAATGCAATCAAAAGGTCTCAATCCAATGTGTGCTCAGTTACCTAGTCCTGTCTGACTCTTTGCAACCCCATGAACTGTAGCCTGTCAGGCTCCTCTGTCCTGGGATTTTCCAGGCGAGAACACTTGAGTGGGTTGCCATTTCCTTCTCAAGGGAATCTTCCTGACCTAGGGATCAAATCAGCATCTCCTATATTGGCGGGAGATACTTCACCATTGAGCCACCCAGGAAGCCCAATGCATGATATTAACTCTGCAAAAGGTTAAGTAGGAGGATTTTAGGTCCGTTCTTGGAGATCAGTTAATTTGGTTACCTAATTTGCCTGGGTAGAAAATGACTGTAAAAGAAAGTTGCA
The DNA here is from genome assembly GCF_001704415.2 of Capra hircus. Taxonomy (NCBI): domain Eukaryota; kingdom Metazoa; phylum Chordata; class Mammalia; order Artiodactyla; family Bovidae; genus Capra; species Capra hircus. Next base: position 19,954 of record NW_017193605.1, read on the forward strand.
TTTTTATTGTCATTTCAGTTCAGAGTCACAGGATTTGGTTTCATTTTAGGTTTGTGATTAAATCTGTATTTTTATGCTTGTGCTGACAAGAATTAAAGAAAAACAACAGAAAGTTGCTTCCCGCTATGCTGCTGCTGCTGCTGCTAAGTCGCTTAAGTCCTGTCCGGCTGTGCAATCCCATAGACAGCAGCCCACCAGGCTCCCCCATCCCTGGGATTCTCCAGGCAAGAACACTGGAGTGGGTTGCCATTTCCTTCAATGCACGAAAGTGAAAAATGAAAGTGAAGTCACTCAGTCGTGTCCGACTCTTAGCGACCCCATGGACTACAGCCCACCAGGCTCCTTCATCCATGTGATTTTCCAGGCAAGAGTACTGGAGTGGGGTGCCATTGCCTTCTCTGCTCACACTACCCTACCTCTCTTCTAATTTCTGTTCTCAGAAGCAAATAGTGTTTACTTTCAGCTTTATCTAATCTTTACCTCTGAATAACATATATATAGATATACTGATATTATTCACTTTTCAATTTTTAACACTCTACATTGATAATTCTAATGCTCAATGAAAAGTATAATTTAAACAATATTATGAGATGTTCCTAAAACAGGACTAAGAAGAAAATTTATAGAACTAAATGATCATATTAAAAAGGAAAAAGACTTAAAAATCAAGGATTTAAATATTCACTTTATGAAGTTAGGAAAAGAGCAAATTAAAGATAAAATAAGTACATCTGATTTCCTGCTGTTGAACGTAAAGATTTAGCTCTTTTACAACGCTCTATGCCTTTCTCCCACACCCGCTTCATACAATCTACCTCCTCTATGCTTGCAATATAGTTACAGGTTTCCCCTGCTATCCAAAAGTAGAACATTCTTATGAGATTTGCCATAAGCCAAAATGGCATAAAGAAGCAATCACCCTAGGCCACTTCCTGCTAATGGATACAACAAAATAATTTGACATAAGGTTCAGAGGCTCACAGAAACAGGTCAAGCTATGGTGGCTTAATACAAAGATGCTGAGAGTAGGTCTTAGGGAGGGCACTTGGTGGTACCACTGTCGCTACTCAGGGTGCATGCCACCTCTATACCGGCTCACTGCAAAACAAATGCTATTTCCCCTTTGTCATTTTTTGGTAAAAGCAAAAATCCTCTGATTTCTATGGGTTAGCAAAAACAGGTACTAATGTAGGTCTTTTGTAAAAGCAAAGTGGCCATAAAGCAAACTTTGGTAAAGAGGGGGATATGTGCATAACCTTTAGATAGCATTTCCATATGTTACGTTTTCATGACTATGGTAGTATTATTCATGTTTCCTTTTCTGTGCAACTTTTTTTTTCTTGCAGGAAATAATTGCCTAGATTCTCTTATGCCATCGCCTCAGGAATTGTTTTGTTGTCTCCTGTGCATTAAATCCCATTTTGCCTTTTTTCTTACTTGTCACCTTTTGTTAGGGAGAGCATTTTTTTCTAGAATTTTCCTAACAAAATATACATGGAAGGTGATTCTATTGAGAATCATGTCATACCTGGTAGTTTAACTAGATGAAGAAATTTAACACAAAACCACAAATTCCTTTTTAATAGACTTTGTTTTTGGAACAGTTTTAAGTTTACAGAAAACTTGAAAAGATAGTAATGAGGGTTCCCCATTGGCTTACCTCATCCAGTTTCCCCCATTAATAACATCTTACATCAATTAATATTGTACTTATTTTACACAATAATGAACCAAAAATAATATATTACTAAATATGTTATTTTATCTAAAGTGCATAGTGTATTCAGATTTCTTTGGTTTTTACCTAGTTTCCTTTTTTTTTTTTTTTTTGTTCCATGATCTCATCCAAGATTGCAATTTATATTTACTTGTCATAACTCCTTATGTTCCTCTTACCTGTGGCAGTTCCTCAGACTCTCCTTGCTTTTGATGGCCTTGATAGTTTTTCATAGTATTGGTCAGGTATTTTGTAGGATGCTTCTGTATTACAATTTGTCAAATGGTTTTCTTATTAGCCTGGAATTAGTTATGGTTTTTTGAGAGAAAGACCATAAAGAAAAAGTGACATGTTTATCACATTATATAAAAGATATATGCTATCATCAGGGTTTCCCACTATTAATAATCATCCAGTAGGTCTAGGGTTTATCTGGTTTCTTCATGAGAAAGTTACTCTTTTTTTCCTCTTTCCCTGCTATACTCTTTGGAAGGACATCATTACACAGAGCTCACACTTATGGTCTGGGAATATATGGCCATTATCTATATAATTATCTATATAAATTGGAATTCTTCTGCAAGGGATATTTGTCTGTTTTCCCCACTTATTCATATGTTTGATCATTGATTTCTATCAATATGGACTCATGGAAATTTATTTTATATTTTGGGTTATAATCCAATACTACTGTTTCTCAAATTATTCCAGCTTTGGCTGTTGAGTCAGCTTTCAGTTTACTCCTGTGTCCCTTTTATAATCTGTTACGTTTTTAAAGCACTGCTTTACTTTTGGGTACTACAGGATGCTCCAAGCTCATCTTGTGAGCTCCTTGCTTCTATCCCAGGTCAGCCATTTCTCCAAGGAGCAATGGTTCTTTCCCTTGGGGAACGGTATTAGAACCAAGATCCAGGCACTAGTTGTACTCTATGCTACTACAGCTGTCGCTCACTATTTATGATTAAGCTGATATGGGTCAAGAAGGAAACTTTTCAGTTTTACATCCTTGTTTTCTTTCTATAACCGCTAATTGTATATAATTTAGAAAGTACAGAAATATATATATTTACATGTATGTATTTATATATGTATAAATAGTCTCAAAATCAATATTTAATTTTTATCTTGTTCTTCACTGCTTTTAAATAATATTCCCTTTTCTTTGTATTAAAATGTTTGCAAACATAGATTATAGTAGTTGTATCATATTCAATGAATGCACATAAATGTTTCTAAAGTTAAAGATTTAGGTAGCTTTCATTTTCAACATTTTAGGCAGAAAGACTATCTTTTATTTCCAATTGTTTAGTTAGAGTAGTTCTCTAGAAGTAGAATTGCCTGGTCAAAGAACATATTCAAAGCGAGATATACTTTGTCTACTTTTTTACCAGTACCAAAGTATTAGACTGTTCTTTCTATCCCCTAAATGTCAAGGAACAGTAATGGTTTTGTAAATGTTAATTGACTAGAAAGGAATTGTCTCATTATGGTCTTAATTTTTACCTTTTATTACTGAGGAGTTTGGTTGCTATTTCATTGTTTATTTGCCATCCCCAAATGGACAATTCACACTGTCAATTAGACCCTCCACTCTCTGACTAGCTTCCATAGAAGATTCATGTAGGCATTTTATCAGCTCAGAAATCTCACTAGAAATTTAGAAGGTCAAAGTAAGAGGGCATTTGCACAAGTAGATCACAAAATTGTTATTTCCACCCCCTACCATTTCCTCTTCATTTTTCTCCCAGAATTGTTTCAGACCAAGCTCAAGTTTTTCTGGGCTTTCAACTTCTATCTCAAGGGCCTTTTAAAATATTCCTTATGAGGAATTGCAGTGAATAAAGTTGCTTCCATTTCAATATAGTCATAGTTTTTCTTTCATGAACTTTGTGTTTGAATCTTTAGTAGATGCCATTTACTTGTTCATGTAATATCAACATATTTGTTAGATGCTGGCAGTATGTCAGACAGACACAATGCTCAACAGCAGGAAGGGAGAGCAAATACCAAATGCTCTTACTTCAGGTTGTTTAGAACTGAAGTGGGAGACACAGCCTCATCACCATTTTGAAGCAAATAAAGATTATTTTAATCACATGAAGCCATGAAGCTCATGTTAGAAGTATCTCTAGAAAGGGACTGTATCTCTCACTTTAGTTATTATTCCCCATGGAAAACATCTGAGAACATACTCAAAATGTCTCTCTCCAAAAAAGCTAAATTAAAAAGACCTAGAGATAGAAAGACATAGAGGGAGAGGAAAAAGAATGGGAAGAAGAAAATAAAATTGACACAAAAATAGACAAAAACATATGTGCTATGGAGATGCATGTATATTGATAAACTGTTAAGTTTGAGAAAGAACTAGAAGGTCTAGAACACTTTTATATTTCAAACCTTTGCAATATTTTTAAGTTCATTTTCTCCACCTTAACTTTTCTGTTTCAAATATGTAGCTCCTAATTCTGGCTATTATTTTCCCTAGAAAATCTCTCGAATTCAGTATCTTTCTCCTTTTCCATCCACAACAGTGCAACACTAGACCAACTCTTTACTCTTCTGTGGGCAATAAACCTTCAGGATCCACTGTGCTACACATCCCCTCTTCCCTCCCATGGGCCAGAAGAACTTGTCTGCCTTCGTTCACATTGCTATCAGCTCTTCCATCTGCATTATATCCCACTTGGGCTTTCACTTGGGCTCTGCTTGGAGCTGTGTGCCAGTCCCTCATTTCTCCCTAGGCTGCTGTTTTTGAAACATCAACACAGTTCTTTTTGGGTTTCTTAGAAAATATCTTTGTTTTCTTGTTTAAAGCCGAACAATCAAATTATATGAAAGCAAACGGCAATAAACCATTAATTAACCTTATTGCCGACTAGCAGTAATGTAGTTATTAAACCCTAGGTGCCAGACTTTGTGATAAGATGCTTGCATGTACCATCCAGTTTAATCCTAGTAATGCCCCTATGAGATTATACTGTCTATGAAATATTTGTGCTATCTCATTTTAACATAGGAGAACCCCAAATAACTATGGAAAATGATAAAACCAAAATTACAGAACTGCAGGAAATCTTAAAAATGAGATTTTTCACTGATTTTTTTAATTGTGTAAATTTAGGATTATAATATGTGGATTTGATACATTAAATATTATAATATGATTGTCATTGTACACATAGTACACCCCATCATATCACATAATTATCATATTTGTGTGTGGTGGGAATAATTTAAGATCTAGTCTCTTAGCCAGCTTGAAGACTATAATAAAATATTGCTGTCTTTGTTCCCTTTACTGTGTGTTAGGTATCTAGGACTTTTTTTTCTTTCCAGCTCTATGTTTCTACCCTTAAACAATATCTCTGGCTATTGCTATTTTAGCTGTTTATTTTATTCAAAATTAAGTAGTGCTTGGTTTAGATTATTGTTTCAGAACTGACTCGTTATAGATGTCACTCTTGACAAAGTCAAAAGTCAAAAGACCGTTTTTGCTCCTAGAAGAACTTATTCTGCCCCCTTGCAACATTTTCTATTTACCTGAATTCTCACACAAAAGTCTCCTTCACTTTTCTCATCATTGTCACTAACTTCATTCATTCACATGTTTAACAAATCTGTTGTGTTCTACTGTTTCATAGGTGCAGTGGCTATAGCATTGAATGAGACAGACACAGTTCTACATTCTAGTAGGAGGAAAAATTGATAATTAAACAGTGCATAACTAATTCTGGGTTATCTTAGTGCTATGAAGGAAATAAACAGTGACTATTATAGGTAATCATGGATGACTTTCTTTAGGGTGATGTTTTCTGAACAGATGACATTTTTGCCAAGGTATGAATGAATGATGAGAAGGAGCTAAAAGTAAAATATTCTGAGGAAGTAGCTCATCCTGAATAGGCAAGGATAAGTTCAAAGTCCTGAGGTAGAGAAAAGGAGAGACAGGGAAAAGGTAAGATCAGAATGGTGAGAAAAGGAGATCCAGTATTTCCTAAAGGCACTGAAGAAAGACAGATTTATTGAGATTACAATGAGAAGCCCATTGGTGAACTTTAAGGAAGGGAGTGAAGTGATCAGATTAGTGGACACACACACACACACACACACACACACACACTCACACTCTCTCTCTCTCTCTCTCTCTCTCTCTCTCTCTCTCTCTTTCTCTCACTCTCTCTCTCTCTCTCTCACTCTCTCTCACTCTCTCTCTCTAATGTTAGGGCAACTGAAATTTTTAGGTGCCAAAGAGTGGGTGATTCAAATTCTCCAAAGCTCATATGAGTTTTATTTATATCCCAGAGGAAAGCTCCAAATTCTGTTCTTTGGTTTATTGCAAGAAACTTAATTTAAGAAAACCCTTGGCTATCGCTTTTCCTAAAATCAGACCACTTTTGTTTTTCTTTCTTGGGTAATTTTTTTTTCTTCCATAGAAGGAAAGCAATGAGATTTAAACATTTCCATAAAAGGAAATTAGCAATCATGTTGATACATCCCTGGATTCCTGTAAAAACTATGTTTTTCTTGTAGATTGAATCCAATAGTTTGATTGTAAATCTTGTTAGGATTATATCTAGTTTGCACATGAGGAGAGGGGAAATTTTTTGCTTTTTCTGTAGACTTTTGAGCCCCTGGACCTTAGATACATTATATATAAAATGAGAGATTTGGTTCAAAATAGATCTCAAACATGACTATGGACATTGTGGGCTGGATAATTCTTTGTTGTGAAGGGCTGCCCTATATATTGCCATGTACTTGTCAGTATCCCTGTCTTCTATGCATTACATGCAAGCAGCAGCCTCTGGACAATCAAGAATGTCTCCAGACAGTGCCAAATGTCCCCTGGAGTCTCAAACTCTCCTACAGTTGGAAACCATGGGTCCAAAAAAACTCTGTAATTCTCTACTTGCACTTAAATTTAAATGCATCAGAAGCTCCAGAAATAGTCAGGGCTACTGTTGCACTTTTGATATTCTGTTATTTATGAAGACATTTTCTGCTGAGAAATGCTAAGCTGTTTTCCTCTTCACTGTCTTTATCACCATGACACCAAATTACTGCTCTAGAGTGACTCTTAGCACAAAAATCAGTCTGCTAAAGCCACAGTGGATATCCCTGTCTCTAAAGCTGGTATATAATGAATCAAAACTTGCTTGTTTTTCAGGTATATACATTGTATCTGTCTTTTTAAGGACCAGTAGTTCCATAAAAGAAGAAGAAGGGATTGTGCATTTGAGTATGCTAGAAGTAAAAGATGATAATGAATTAGATTAGGGCAGTAACAGGAGTATTAGAAACAAATGCACTCATTTAAGATATGATTTATGTGTACAGTCAAGCTGACACAACGTGGTGATGGATCTAAATGGTCAATGAAGGAAGGCATGCTATCAGATTTTTATGAGGAATTATCAAATTTTTAAAAGCTTTTCTTTGCACTAGAAAAATATAAATAGTTCCCTTTACTACTAGGAACAAATTGTTCTTTTTTTTTTTTAATGTTCTTGAATCTAATGAACTGGACTGTGGTTTAATGAGCTCTCAATATATAGAATAAAATAAAAAGAGAGTATGAGGTTTGCCATGAAGGAATAGGAAGTAAGGATTTCCATGAGACATGCAGAGAAATAAAGAGGCTTCAACCTTTTTCTTTTCTGATGTCAGGAGAAAGATGAAACAGGCAGAGTATTAAAAAGTCACTGTGAGTTTGGGATCTGATTACAATGCTGGGCTGGAAGAAGCATAAGCTAGAATCAAGATTGCTGGGAGAAATGTCAATAACCTGAGATATGCAGATGACACCACCCTTATGGCAGAAAGTGAAGAGGAAACTAAAAAGCCTCTCGATGAAAGTGAAAGTGGAGAGTGAAAAAGTTGGCTTAAAGCTCAACATTCAGAAAACGAAGCTCATGGCATCTGGTCCCATCACTTCATGGGAAATAGATGGGGAAACAGTGGAAACAGTGTCAGACTTTATCTTTTTGAGCTCCAAAATCACTGAAGATGGTGATTGCAGCCATGAAATTAGAAGACACTTACTCCTTGGAAGAAAAGTTATGATCAACCTAGATGGCATATTGAAAAGCAGAGACATTACTTTGCCAACAAAGGGTCCGTCTAGTCAAGGCTATGTTTTTTCCTGTGGTCACGTATGGATGTGAGAATTGGACTGTGAAGAAAGCTGAGTGCCGAAGAATTGATGCTTTTGAACTGGTGTTGGAGAAGACTCTTGAGAGTCCCTTGGACTGCAAGGAGATCTAACCAGTCCATTCTAAAGGAGATCAGTCCTGGGTTCTTTGGAAGGAATGATGCTAAAGCTGACACTCCAGTACTTTGGCCACCTCATGCGAAGAGTTGACTCATTGGAAAAGACTCTGATGCTGGGAGGGATTGGGGCAGGAGGAGAAGGGGACGACAGAGGACAAGGTGGCTGGATGGCATCACTGACTCTATGGAAGTGAGTTTGGGGGAACTCCGGGAGATGGTGATGGACAGGGAGGCCTGGCGTGCTGCGATTCATGGGTCGCAAAGAGTCGGACATGACTGAGTGACTGAACTGTGAACAAAATAGTTTCCCTAAAACAGGGCGCTTTGGCTTAAAAGTGAAGAACTGTCCATAGATGACGTACAAGGAGCTTTGTTCAAGTGCCCTAGGAACTCGTGGAGCAAAGTCCTTTTCTTCCATGTTTTCCTTTTATTAATTTATGATTTTTAAATGGACTTAATTTTTTAGTGCAGTTTTAAAGTTACAGGAAATTTGAAGGCACAGAGTTTATAATTTACTTCCTTCCCCTTCACATGCAAAGGGTCCCTTATCAATATTCCCCCACAAAGTGGTACTTTGATAACAGTCGATGAATCTAATACATTGACATGTTACAATCACCTATAGTTTAGGGTTTACTCTTGTACATTCTATGGGTTTGGACAAATGTAAATGGCATATATCCACCATTATAGTAATATACAGAGTAGTTTCACTGACCCAAAAACACTGTGGGGAAGCTTTCCTTCCAAATGTTTAATTGGGAAAATGAGGGGTTGGGATGACAAATTCTTCAGGAAGTTTTTGACTCCTGTTGAGACCCATCTTCACCTGCACAACTGCTGCAGAGTCCCCAGGACCTGAAGCCACTAAAGCCATCGCTAAGGCCTAGACATGCCCTGGCAAAGCTCCCTGGTGAGCGCATCCTGGCCTACTTGCTCCCACCAGTCTCCCTATAGTGTTGCAGCTGGGGGATTTACTTCAGTGCCTTTTCAGAAGGTTCTCTAGCCAATTTAGAGCCTGCAGCAGCCTTTCTGCTTCTTTTTCTGGGATTCATGCATCTACAGCAGCTCCTGGGTCAATGGTCCTAGTGTCAGGCCTGCTCTCAAGTGAAGTTAATTCAGCACTAGAGCTGCACGGGTCTTAGAGGAACAGAAGTGCAGGTGCAGAAAGGTGACTGGTGGGAGGAACAGGCCATGGCCTGCCCTACGGGAGGTCCCAACATGTACCTCAACCCTCCGGGGCAGAGCTCAGTAGGAATCCATGTAGCTGATGGGTTCATGGTAGGACCATGGACATGGGATTCAGGGATGGGCATGGGGCTCCTGCAGGTGCCATCAGAGGGCTAGAAAGATGCCTTAGTCTTTTTTTTTTTTTCTTTAATTCAAGGTAATACTTTTTCATGTAAATCACTCAGTTGTGTCCAATTCTTTGTGACCCCATGGACTGTAGCCCATCAGGCTCCTCTGTGCATGGAATTCTCCAGGCAAGGATACTGGAGTGGATTGCCATTCCCTTCTCCAGGGGATATTTCTGACTCAGAGATGCAACTGGACTCTCCTGCACTGAGGCAGATTCTTTATCATCTGAGACACCTGGGAAACCCCATAAAGTTAAAAAATCACAGTACATTTTGTTTTATGAAATAAAGTATGATTACTTTATTGCAATATCAAAATGTTAGATGATATCGTGGATAGTTATGTGAAGTAATAGTATATAAAATTAGAATATTTAATTTGTCTTGCTTTTCCAGTGCATAGAAAATTCAGCAGAGAAAATAGTAGAAAGTGTCATGCCAGCTTAAGTTTACCAGGATTATTTTTCCTTTCTTAAAGTTTTATTTTATATTTTCATTGAGGTATAATTAACATATAACATTATATTAGTTTCAGATGTACAACAGTGATTTAATATTTGTATACATCACAAAATGTTTACCACAGTTAATCCAGTTAAAATCTGTTACCAATACACTGCTATAAAAATATTCTCTTTTGATGAGGACTTTTAAGACCTAATCCCTTAGCAACTTTCAAATATACACAGTATTTTCACTATAGTCACCATACATATATATCACGTCCCATTACTTACTTATTTTTTAACAGGTAATTTGTAGTTTATTGATCCCCTTCCCCTATTTTCCTCCAAACTCCACGTTCCCTTATGCTGAGCCCTGGTTTCTTGTATATATGAGCTTTTCTTTTTTAATTAAAAAATTAATTTATAGTCATGTATAGAAGTGAATCATTGAGCATTTGCCTTCATCTCTAAACTTACTCTTAACTTAGGAAATTGAATACCTTCAGGGTCTACTGATTTGTTTAAATGACAAGATTTTATTTTTTTTATGGGCTGCACAAAGTTCTTTGTAGTATAGGAATACTATGGCTTTTTTAACCCAGAGATGGGAAATACCAAGACCAACCTGACCCTGGCCTCTGGAGCAGTCTATATGCAGATAAGAAGCAACAGTTAGAAACGGGACATGGAAACAGACTGGTTGCAAATGGTAAAGGAGTGTGTCGCTGTATATTGTCACCGCGCTTATTTAAATTAATATTCAGAGTACATTATTTGAAATTGCTGGGCTGGATGACTGGCACAAGCTGGAATCAAGGTATTGGCGAGGAGAAATATCATAGCCTCAGATATTCAGATCGACAAACCAACCCATGGCAGAAAGTGAAGAAGAAACTAGAGCCCCTTGATGAAAGGTGAAAGAAGAGAGTGAAAAATTGCCTTAAAACTCACATTCGGAAAACAACTATAATGACATCTGTCCATCACTTCATGCAACAATAGACGGGGAAACAATAGAAACAGTGAGAGATTATTTTTTGGGGGTGGGCCTCCGCAAAATCACTGGCAGATGGGTGACTGAGCAGCGCATTAAATTAAAAAGAAACTTCCTCCTTGGAGAAAAGTTATGAACCAAACCTAGAAGGATATTAAAAAGCAAGAGACATTACTTTGCCAAGAAAGGTCCGTCTAGTCAAGGCTTGGTTTTTCGCCAAGGGCCATGTATGGATGTGAGAGTTGAGACCATAAAGAAAGCTGAGCGGCTAAAAAGAATTGAAATGCTTTTGACTGTGGTGTTGGAGAAGGCTCTTAAGAGTCTTGACTGGCAAGGAGATCCAACTAGTTCCATCCTAAAGGAAATCGTCTGAATATGCTTTGGAAGGATTGATGTTGAAAGCTGAAAGAATGATACTTTGGACACTGATGGCAAAAGGAAGCTGATCATTTGAAAAGACACTGTGGTGGGAAAAGATTGAAGGGCAGGAGGAAGAAGGGATGAATGGAGGAAGAGATGTTGATGGCATCAACGATTTCGACAGACATGAGTTGAGTTAAGCCTCGGGAGGAAGTTGGTGACGACAGGGAAGCCTGGCATGCTGTAGTCCATGGGTTGCAAAAAGTCAGACAAGACTAAGTGACTGAACTGAATTGAATGCTTTCTTTATCCCACCATCAAATGGACTGCTGAGGTCATTTCCTTTCTTGGCTAATATAAATAATGGTGCAATGGGCATGAAGATGCATATACCTTTTTTGAAGTTTAATTTTTTATTTCTTGAGTAAATACCACAGAGGAGGGACT
>NW_017193606.1:0-21008 GCF_001704415.2 Capra hircus
GTGTGGAGACGGGTATGTCGGGGAACTTCTTGAGTTGCAGCAAGGACCCTTTTTGAATTTCCAGAGGTTAGGTGTGATGAGCCTCCAGACACGTCAGAGGAAATGGGCCTCATCCCGCCTGGAGGGGAGAACCTCCTGGATTTTACCCCAGTTGTGGCAGGTGCTCTCGTAGTTAAGACGGGTCCTCAGGGACCCGCTCTGGTGGCCTCAGGAAAGTCCAGTCCCATGCGAGTTACCAGGTGGCCTCTAGGGATTCCTTCTCCCATCGATGCCGGTGCCTAAGACCTTGTGTGGAGTCGGGGCCAGACCCTGAGGATGCCTCTCCAGTGCTGACATGAATCTTTCCGTACTTCTGGAGTCTCACCAGGGGAGTCAGTCCTCATCTCGTGTGGGGGCATGCACCTGCCATTTCCTCACGACCTGCAGCAGCAGTGTCACGCTTGCCGACGTGTGGATCAAGGGATCTGGTCGCTTTCCATTGAGGCTTTCCCACGAGGCTTTCCAACAGGGCTGTCCCGCGTGCCACGGTGGTGTGAGTCGATCCTCGGCGTGAACGTCGAGGCAGTGCAGGGAAAACAGTTTCTTCTGGAATGGACTTAGACATCTAGGGGACTCTTGGAATGCTGGCAAGGCCCTGGAGTTCCTTCTCGTCTTTCCTGTTGAGAGCGCCTCCTCTTGAGATGCGACGGGAAGGCCGGGAATTCTTTCCCGACGACGAAGGGAAAGGATCCCTCTTCTCGAGCTACGAGGCGGAAACGGGGCTCCGCTGGATATGGGCGGGACCCTCGTCCTTCCTCTCGAGTGGATATGGGTATGTCGGAGAACTTCTTGACTTGCAGCAAGGGTGTGAAGGACCCTTTGGAAGTTCCAGAGGTTAGGTGTGATTAGCCTCGAGACGCCTCAGCGGAAATGGGCCTCATCTCGCCTGGAGGGGAGAACCTCCTGGATTTTCTCGAGTTGCGGCAGGTGCTCTCGAGTTTACGACGGAGACCTCAGGGACCCGCTCTGGTGACCTCAGGAAAGGCCAGTCCCCATGCGAGGTGCTAGGGGGCCTCTCAGGATTCCTCTCCCGGTCGATGCCAGGGGCCTAAGACCTTGTGTGGAGTTCGGGACCGGAACCTGAGGATTCCTCTCCAGTGCTGACATGGATCTTGGCGTACTTCCTGGAGTCTCCCAAGCTTGCGTCAGTCCTCGGCTCGAGTGGGGTCATGCACGTGCGCTTTCCTCCCGAGCGGTAGCAGCAGTGTCACGCTTCCCTTCTCCGTGGATCAAGAATCTGTGGCTTTCCCTGGAGTCTTTCCCATGAGGCTTTCCCACAGGGCTATTCCACTTGCCACCATGGTGTGAGTCGATCCTCGGCGTGAAAGTCGAACCAGTGCAGGGAAAACAGGAACCTCCTTCCCCACAGTAGGGGATACACTGTCCCCTTGGGCGGGTATCTCCAGGGCACTCGCGCTGGGGGGTTGCCCGCGGAGGTGCAGGGCCTCAGGCTCCACGTGAGAAAAGCCCCAAATGGCATTAGCTGCCAGTCCAGACGCTGGCCCCTCAGGTCTCTGGCCGGAGCCTTGGGCTCCAGGCAACTCAAAGCCCTCGGCGGTGGCACTCGGGGACTGCTGTAGGGAAAGGATGCCAAGAGCCCACGGAGGAGTTGGGGAGGGGGCATGGGGGAAACGGAGGCGAGGACAGCGAGGGATCTAGGTGGAGGCGCTGGAAAGAGCGTCTGGTGTCCCGGAATGCCTCGGAGGAGCCAGCGGGGGACAGTCGAGGCCCAGGGACCTGTGGAATGTGAAAAGGCGGGAAATCCCAGAGCAAGGCAGGCTGGGAAAGGGGGCGTTGGTGGCCAATTCAAAGGGACCTAGGGGCGTTTCCTGGGCGGTGAGTTCCCTTGGCACTGCTGAGGGCCCCTGATTGATCCACTCGGGGTTGAACCCACCCCCCGCTGTGAGGGAGGGCCACAAACCAAAGCCCCCGAACTGCCCGCCCACCCCAACGGGGATCTTGGCGGTCCAGGGCACAGCCGTGCCCGGGAAAAGCCCACTCGCTCCACGGGACTCCGTCCAGGGTCTCTGCTTGGAAAGAGGCCAGGGGCGGCCCCCTCCATCTACCCACCCAAACCCTATTGACGTCAATGTTGGCGGAGACGCCTCCCGTTCTCCAGAGTCCTGAGCTGCTGGGTCCCCGCCCACTCGGCCAGCAGTCTGCAGCGTGCCCGTGTGCCTCTCCCACCATGGCTTCGTCCGGCTCCTCCAGCACCTCAAGCGGTACGTTTGCCCTCGGTCCCTGTGGTTCGGATCACATCTCAGGGGATTTGCGGGTGGCCTGGGCAAGGGCTCTCAGCCAATGTGTTGACCCCCCTCCCACCCGAGAACGGCTGGGACCCATCGGCCAGGCCCGGGGTTCCGAGGCGTCAGGTGTGCCCAAATTCGGAGGGCGTGGCATCGTTCGTTCATCTTACTCCTTTGGCACACACATGGCTTCTCCGTTCTCCTTTTCTGGGAAGACAGTGTTGTTTCAGGGGGCGTGCTGCGGGGGGCGGGGGCCAGGGGTTGGGGAGTGGTGGGAGCGGGTGCTTTGCTGGGATGAGGCCCTTTATCCTCACATCTTCATGTGGGAATGGGAGTCGGGGAGCTCTGTGGCCTTGCTGCCTTCAGTGGCTTCCTCTGCACAGGGGCCTAGTGGCTTCTGCCTTTTGTCAGGCATTACGGGGTTTGGGCTTCGCTTTGGTGGCCTTGGCCTTTGCCTTGGCCTGGGCCTTGGCCTTGCCCTTGGCGTTGCCGTTGCCCTTGCCTTGGTCTTGGGCTTGGCCTTGCCCTGCCCTTGAACTTGAACTAGACCTTGACCTTGAACTTGACCTTGACCTTGACCTTGACCTTGAACTTGAACTTGACTTGACTTGACCTTGAACTTGAACTTGACCTTGAACTTGAACTTGAACTTGACTTGAACTTGACTTGAACTTGACTTGAACTTCAACTTGAACTTGACCTTGAACTTGAACTTGAACTTGACTTTGAACTTGAACTTGAACTTGACGTTGAACTTGAACTTGAACTTGACCTTGAACTTGAACTTGAACTTGAACTTGACCTTGAACTTGAACTTGAACCTTGACTTGAACTTGAACTTGAACTTGACCTTGACCTTGACCTTGAACCTTGAACTTGACCTTGACTTACTTGAACTTGAACTTGACCTTGACCTTGACCTTGAACTTGAACTTGAACTTGACCTTGAACTTGAACTTGAACTTGACCTTGACCTTGAACTTGAATTGACTTGAACTTGAACCTTGATCACTTGAACTTGAACTTGACCTTGAACTTGAACTTGACCTTGAACTTGAACTTGACCTTGACCATGACCAACAACGGGAGACCTCGAGATTTGCTCAGAGCACCGGAGGTCCAGAACCAGGGCCCTGTATCTCCCCTTCCCTTTGTGATCATTGCAAAGACATTCCTAGCTGATAGCGGGAGTGCCCCTGAAGAAGCAAGCAGTGGGAGTGTGTTTGACACGACTGTGTGCCTTCCTGGCCTCAGCTCCACAAGGGGCCTTTCCTCTCGAAGTAGGCCCCATGTCCCCTTGGGGAGGGTGTCATGCCTCTTTTCTCCTCACTGCCAAAGGGTGGAGCCAAGCTCGCTCTGTCAGAGGTACAAAAACAGCAATTGAATGGATTTTCAAGCTCTTGCTAGGCTGCACCCTTTCAGGGCCCACTTTACTGAAACAGGTGCTCTGTGGCCCCTGGTTGGGTATGCAGGTTCACAAACAGGGTGAGATCCTGTCCAAGCCAAGAATTTTCCTGAAAGACCTAGGCTCACTAGAGCTCTCCTCCAGAGCAAAGGGGATAGAGGAGATGTATGGAGGAGTCTTTGCCTTTCCCTGTGAGTGTGGGGCTACTCCCTACGGCCCCAAGCTCAGGGATAACTGCCTCTAAGAAAGGAATGGCAAGAAGCGCTATTCTTGGAGGTTGGGACAGGGAGTTCGCAGCATGTGGGGAAAGAAAGACTTCTTCGGGGAAGAAGAGGCAACCACCGGGGGTGTGTTTGCAAGCCTCTATTTGGAAGGAACAGGTTTGCTTATACAACTCAAGACCTCCAGATCTGCTCAGAGGACTGAAGTTCCAGAGACAGGGCCATGTATCTCCCCTTCCCTTTGAGATCCTTGCAAAGACATTCCTAGCAGATCGTGGGAGTGCCCATGAAGAAGCAAGCAGCGGGAGTGTGCTTGACATCACTGGCTGCCTACCTGGGCTCAGCTCCTCAAGGGGCCTTTCTCTCCTGGTAGGCCCTATGTCCCCTTTGGGAGAGGGTGGTGCCCTCTTCCCTCCACACTGCCAAAGGGTGGAGGTGGAGCAAACTCGTTCTCTCCGAGGTAAAAAAAAAAAAAAGACAAATTGGATGGATTTTTAAGCTCTTGCTATGCTGCACCCCTCCAGGACCCACTCGAGCAAAACAGGTGCCTGTGGCCCCTAGGTCGGGTATGCAGGTTCACACACCTGGGTGGGATCCCGTCAAAGCCAAGAATTTTCCTGACAGACCTAGGCTCACTAGAGCTCTCCTCCAGAGGAAAGGGGACAGAAAAGACGTGTGTGTGGAGGTGGCTCTGCCTTTCCAGGTCCCAATCTCAGGGATAACTGCCCCTAAGAAAGGAACTGCTGCTGCTGCTGCTGCTAAGTTGCTTCAGTCGTGTTCGACTCTGTGCGACGCCATAGACGGTAGCCCACTAGGCTCCCCCGTCCCTGGGATTCTCCAGGCAAGAAGCAGTAAGTGGGTTGCCATTGCCTTCTCCAATGCATGAAAGTGAAAATGAAAGTGCAGTCGCTCAGTCGTGTCCGACCCTCAGCGACCCCACGGACTGCAGCCTACCAGGCTTCTCCGTCCATAGGATTTTCTGAAAGGAACTGCAAGAAGCGCTTTTCCAGGAGGCTGGGAAAGGGTGTTCGCAGGATGTGGGGAAAGAGAGCCTCCTTCGGGGAAGAATAGGCGGCCACTTGTTTTGTGTTGCAAACCTCTATTTGGAAGGAACAGGTTAGCTTATACAAAGGGAGACCTCCAGTTCTGCTCAGAGGACCAAAGTTGCAGAGGCAGGTCGGTGTATTTTCCCTTCACTTTGCGATCCTTGCAAAGACATTCCTTGCTGATAGATGATTCAGCAAGGGCCTTTGAGACTGTTGTT
Source organism: Capra hircus (assembly GCF_001704415.2). NCBI lineage: Eukaryota > Metazoa > Chordata > Mammalia > Artiodactyla > Bovidae > Capra > Capra hircus. Next base: position 5,176 of record NW_017193606.1, read on the forward strand.
TTCTTTCCTAGGTTCAAAGATTCCTTCAGTTCCTAATATAGATATCCTAGAAATTATCTGACCTCCGTGAAAATCTGATATGTCCTGGTCAAATGCTGTCAGTTATAATTCCAGTTATCATATTAAAGCATTTCAAGTCGCAGCAGTGACCAGATTACATTGTCAATTTCTATTTAATCAGGTTTTAACCATGTCCTCTATGGTTTCACACGGATGCCTTTGCAGAAATACTGCTACTTCAAGATATATGGAATATACTTTTTTTAAGCTTACCGATAATTTGTTTGTTTGTTTGTTTGTCTTCTGGTAAGCTGGTACCAGATGGAATTTAGTCTCCTCTCTAGGTTAAGAGAACAAAGTTTTCTTAGAATGCAATTTTTGATAACAGACTATGGATTTCTTTACCTTTCATTGATTTATAATTGTTTTCATCATCTGTTTTTTTACTTCGGTAAAGTAAATAAGCCTTATTTAAGATTTTGGTACATGTAGGATGGACTAAGCTTTCCCCACTCTTGCAAGTTCCCTTACCCTTCAGATTCTTCTCGTGGGACCAAGATCTCACTTTCCTCCAGAGGGACAATCCAAGCTTTTTATTAGTTGATCTGCCCCTGACATCAGAGTCCATTTGAGCACGAGTTGGCCTATAATTTAGGCATGAAACTATGACTACATAAAGAAAAGGTGACTTTATGATTCAGGGATGGCCATGATATGCCTTGCACTTCAGAGAAAATGGGTTAAAATGATTTTTTTTTCTTCAAAACTGCACAGCCAGTTCTTTCAGCATATGCAATTGAAAACATCTAGTCATTAGGTCAGTTTTCATTCCAATCCCAAAGAAAGGCAATGACAAAGAATATTCAAGCTGCTGCACAATTGCACTCATCTCACACACTAGTAAAGTAATGCTCAAAATTCTCCAAGTTCACATGAACTGTGAACTTCCAAATGTTCAAGAGGGATTTAAAACATGCAGAGAAACCAGAGATCAAACTGCCAACATCCACTGGATCATTGAAAAAGCAAGAGAGTTCCAGAAAAAAAGACATCTATTTCTGCTTTATTGACTATGCCAAAGCCTTTGACTGTGTGGATCACAATAAACTGGGAAAACTTCTGAAAGAGATGGGAATACCAGACCACCTGACCTGTCTCTTGAGAAACCTGTATGCAGGTCAGGAAGAAACAGTTCGAACTGGACATGGAACAACAGACTGGTTCTAAATAGGAAAAGGAATATGTCAAGGCAGTGTATTGTCACCCTGCTTATTTAACTTATATGCAGAGTACATCATGAGAAACACTGGGCTGGAGGAAGCACACGCTGGAATCCAGATTGCTGGGAGAAATATCAAGAATCTCAGATATGCAGATGACACCACCCTTATGGCAGAAAGTGAAGAAGAACTAAAGAGTCTCCTGATGAAAGTGAAAGAGGAGACTGAAAAAGTTAGCTTAAAGCTCAGCATTCAGAAAACTAAAATCATTGCATCCAGTCTCATCACTTCATGGCAAATAGATGGGAAAACATTGGAAACAGCAGCAGACTATTTTGGGGGGCTTGGAAATCACTGCAGGTGATGTCTGCCTCCATGAACTTAAAACGTATTTATGACTTGGAAGAAAAGTGATGACCAAACTAGACGGCATATTAAAAAGCCGAGACGTTGCTTTGCCAACAAAGATCCATCCAGTCAAGGCTATGGTTTTTCCATATGTCATGGATGGATATGAAAGATGTACTATAAAGAAAGTGACAGCTGAAAATTGGATGCTTTTGAACTGTGGTGTTGGAGAAGATGCTTGTAGGTCGCTTAGACTACAAGGAGACGCAACCACTCCATCCTAAAGGAAATCAGGTCTGAATATACATTGGAAGGACTAATACTGAACCTGAAACTCCAATACTTTGGCCACTTGATGTGAAGAGCTGACTCACTTGGAAGTTGCTTTGATTTGCCTGTGAGTGTGGGAGCCCTCCCTGGGCAAAGGGCCTCAGGGGTCATTGCCACTGAATCACGACCTCCAAGCAAGCGCATTCCAGCTGTGTGACATTCAGGAAGCAGGAGACTGGGAAAACTATCTTCCTTAGAGGAAGGAAAGTCATCCACAGAGAGTGTGTTTTCAGGCCTCTCTTTGCAGCAAGTGTTTTGCTTCTCAGACATCAGAGCTGCAGGCTTGCTCTGAGGGCCTCGATTGCAGAGTCAGGGCTGTGTGTCTCACTGCACTTTCCAAGCATTGCAGGCACATTCCTAGGTTGGAGCAGTGCTTCCCATGAGAAAGAAGCCTCGGGAGTGTGTCTGAGCAGGCTGAGTGCCATGCTAGGGTCACCTAGTCGAGGGCACCTTGCACATCCAATGGGCCCCAGGCGAGTAGCTATGGACCGGCCCTTCGGTTGAGACATCCCAAAGCAGGGAACAAAGCTAGCTCTGTCAGAAGGAGGAAAACAGCAATGGGATGGATTTTCAAGCAGTTGCTAAGTCACACCACGTTAGGGCTCCCCGGGAAAGAAATGCGAATTTTGGCCTCTAGGCCCAGTATCCAGATGTGTGCACAGGATATTTTCCCCACAGGATTCAAGAATGTTCCACACAGACCTAAGCTCACTAGCTCTCTCCTGCAGAGGAAATGAAATATTGTTGCTGAACCACGAAAAGATGCTGGGATTCTTGGCTTATGGAGGAGAAGAATTCAATCCAGGGCCCAAGACGAGGCTTGATTGCTCAGAGCTTTTGTGCAATAGAGTTTTATTAAAGGATAAAGGAGATAGAGAAAGCTTCTGACAGAGACATCACAAGGGGCAGAAAGCGTACCCCCTTGCTAGTGTTATTAATGGAGTTATATACTCTCCAATAAGTTATGACAACGAACAAACGAATCTCTGGAGGTTGTAAAGACTCACTAGACCTACTCCCATAATTGACATTTTCAGATAACAGGATTAGCCAGAAGGTTTTTTCCAGAGACCGTCCTCAAGAAGGATGCATGATTGTTATATAATCCTAAGGAATGTAGAGGGAAAAACAGTTTGTCCTTCCTTCCTCCTTGAGAATTCTAGACCCCTCTCTCCTTGGGGACCCTTGAACTTCTTATAAACCTGCCTTGGCAATGACTCAGAAACATGATTGAACAGCCGTTTGGAGCTTCCTTTGACTTTCCCTGGGAGGGAGGGAGCCCTCCCTGAGCACAGGGCCTCAGGGGCCATGGCCAATGAAAAATAATCTCCCAGCAAGTGCTTTTCAGCCCTGTGTGACTCTCAGCCCACAGGAGGCTGAGAAAACTCTCTTCCTTGGAGGAAGGAAAGGCAGCCCAAGAGTGTGTTTTCAGGCCTGTATCTTGCAGCAAGTGTTTGGCTTGTTAGACAGAAGACCTGCAGGCCTGTTCCAACAGACTCAATTCCAGAATCAGGGCCTTGTGTCTCCCTGCAGTTTCCTGGCCTTGCAAACACATTCCTAGGTGAGAGCAGTCCTGCCCATGGGGAAGCAGGCTGCGGGAGTGTGTCTGAGGGGGCCAGGTGTCATGCTGGGGTCACCTGGTCGAGGGCACCTTGCACCTCCAATGGACCCCAGGCAAGGAGTTGCAGGCCACCACCTTGCTTCTGAAATCCCAAAATGGGGAGCAAAGCTCGCTCTGTCAGAGGGAAGAAAACAGCAACAGGATGGATTTTCAAGCAGTTGCTAGGCTGTACTGCGTTAGGGCTCCAAGGAAGGAAAATGCGAATTTTAGCCCCTACGACTGGTATCCAGGTGGGCTCCCAGGATGATTTCCCCGCAGGATCCAAGAACGTTCCAGACAGACCTGGGCTCACTAGCTCCCTCCTACAGAGGAAACATGAGAGAACAGCTGTTTGGAGGTTGCTTTGACTTCCCCTGGGAGGGTAGGATCCCTCCCTGGGTGCAGGGCCTCAGGGGCCATTGCCGCTGAGAAATGCCCTCGAAGCCAGACCTTTCCAGCCTTGTATGACTCAGCACAGAGGAGACTGGAAAAGCTCTCTTCCTTGGAGGAAGGAAAGGCAGCCCCAGAGAGTGTGTTTTCACACCTGTATCTTGCAGCAAGTGTTTGGCGTCTCAGACGTCAGACCTCCAGGCCTGCTCCAACGGCCTCAGTTCCAGAGTCAGGGCCGTGTGTCTCCCTGCATTTTCTGAGCCTTGGGAACACATTCCTAGGTCAGAACAGTCCTGCCCATGGGGAAGGAGGCTGCGGGAGTGTGTCTGAGGGGGTCGGGTGCCATGCTGGGGTCCAATAGACCCGGTACCTCCAATAGACCCCAGGACAACAGCGGTGGGGCTCCCCCTGGCTTCCGAAATGCCAAAGCGAGAAGCAAAGCTAGCTCTATCAGAAGGAAGAAAAGAGCAATCAGATGGATGTTCAGGCTGTTGCTGGGCCGCACCACTTCAGGGTCCCCCCCGAGAGGAACAGGCGCCCTGTGGCCCCTAGGTCCGATATGCAGGTTAACACACAGGGTGTGTCCCCATAGGAGCCAAGAATTTTCCTGAGAGACCTAGGCTCACTAGAGCTCTCCTACAGGGCAAAAGGGGTAGAACAGACTGTGGATGTGACTCTGCCTTTCCCAGCGAGCATGGGGCCCTCTCTACGGCCCAGGGCTCCAGGGAAAATTGTCCCTGAAAAATGACCTCCAAGAAGTGCTTTTCCAACTGGCTGAGACGTGGAGTTCTCAGGATGCAGGGAAAGCGAGTGTCCTTCGGGGAAGCAAAGGCAGTCACCTGTTATCATGACTTACTAGAATAGTAGGTACCTTCTCCGGTTGGGCAGAGGCCTTCCCTACCTGATCTGAAAAAGAAAATGAAGTAGCTCGCTGATTTGAGAAATAATTCCCAGACTTGGGTTTCCAACCAGTATAGAATCCGACAATGGCCCTGTCTTTGTAGCCGCGTTAATTAACAGGTATGTGAAGCTCTAAATATCAGTGGAAATTACATACAGCATATAGGCCCCAGTGTTCTGGAATGGTGGAAAGAAACAAACAAACTCTTGAAGAGACACTTTCAAAGTGGATCATAGAGACTGACTGTACATGGATGGGCTTGCTTCCGGCAGACTTACTCATATTACGGGTTACCGCACGTTCCCACAGTTGTTGTCCTTATGAAATTTTCTATGGGAGACCCCCTCCCACAGTGAGGCAGGTGTTAGCAGATTTGCCACAAGTAAGGGGGTGGGATTTCACAGCAGATGGAACAATTAGGTAAGGTAATAAATCAGGTAACTAAGTTTGTATAAAAAAGAATATCATTCCCCCTTGAGGAACAGATTCATGAATTTGTGCTCAGTGATCAGGTGTGGCTCAATGACTGGAAACACAATTCCTTGGCCTGACATCGGAAAGGTCCTTATACTGTTGTTTTAGCCACAATTCTGAAAGAGATGGGAATACCAGACCACCTAACCTGCCTCTTGAGAAATCTGGATGAAGGTCAGGAAGCAACAGTTAGAGCAGGACATGGAACAACAGACTGGTTCCAAAAAGGAAAAGGAGTATGTCAAGGCTGTATATTGTCACCCTGTTTATTTAACTTCTATGCAGAGTACATCATGAAAAATGCTGGGATGGAAGATACATAAGCTGGAATCAAGATTGCCAGTAGAAATATCAATCAACTTAGATATGCAGATGACACCACCATTATGGCAGAATGTGAAGAGGAACGGGTATGTCGGGGAACTTCTTGAGTTGCAGCAAGGGTGTGAAGGACCCTTTGGAAGTTCCAGAGGTTAGGTGTGGTTAGTCTCGAGATGCCTCAGCGGAAATGGGCCTCATGTCGCCTGGAATGGAGAGGCTCCTGGATATTCCCGAGTTTCAGCAGGTGCTCTCGAGTTACGACGGGGATTCAGGGACCCGCTCTGGTGGCCGCAGGAAAGGCCAGTTATCATGCGTGTTGCTAGGTGGCCTCTCGTGATTCCTCTCCCATCGATGCCGGGGCCTAAGACCTTGTGTGGAGTCGGGGCCGGAAGCTGAGGATTCCTCTCCAGTGCTGACATGGATTTTGGGGTACTTCTGGAGTCTCCACAAAGGAGTCAGGCCTCGTCTCGAGTGGGGGCATGAGCGTGCCCTTTCCTCCCATGCTGTAGCAGCAGTGTCACGCTTCCCCTTGCGTGGACCAAGGGATCTGTGGCTTTCCCTCGAGTCTTTCCAACGAGGCTTTCCCACAGGGCTGTCCCACGTGTCACGGTGGTGTGAGTCGATCCTCGGCGTGAAAGCCGAGGCAGTGCAGGGAAAACAGGTTCCTGTGGAACGGACTGAAATATCTGGGGGAGTCTTGGAATGGTGGCACGACCCTGCAGTTCCTCTCCCCTTTCCTTTGGAGAGCGCCTCCTCTTGAGATGCGATGGGAATGCCGGGAATTCTTTCCCGACCAAGCAGGGAAAGGATCCGTCCTCTCGAGCTACGAGCCGGAAACGGAGCTCCTCTGCATGTGGCCGGGACCCTCGTGCTGCCTCTTGAGTGGAGACGGGTATGTCGGGGAACTTCTTGAGTTGCAGCATGGCTGTGAAAGACTCTTTGGAAGTTCCAGAGGTCAAGTGTGATTAGCCTCGAGACACCTCAGTGGAAAGGGGCCTCATCTCGCCTGCAGGGGAGAACCTCCTGGATTTTACCGAGTTGTGGCAGGTGCTCTTGACTTACGACGGGGACGTCATGGACCCGCTCTGGTGACCTCAGGAAAGGCCAGTCCCCATGCGAGTTGCTAGAGGGCCTGTCGCTGGTCCTCTCCCGTCGATGCCAGGGCCTAAGACCTTGTGTGGATCGGGGCCGGAACCTGAGGATTCCTCTCCAGGGCTGACATGCATCTTGGGGTACTTCTGGAGTCTCCCCAGGGGAGTCAGTCCTCGTCTCGAGTGGGGGCATGCACGTGCGCTTTCCTCCCGAGCTGTAGCAGCAGTGTCACGCTTCCCGTCGCGTGGATCAAGGGATCTGTGGCTTTCCCTCGAGGCTGTCCCACGAGGCTTTCCCACAGGGCTCTCCCACGTGCCACCGTGGTGTGAGTCGATCCTCGGCATGAAAGTCGAAGCAGTGCAGGGAAAACAGGATCCTCTGGAATGGACGGAGACATCTGGGGGCTCTTGGAATGGTGGCACGACCCATGAGTTCCTCTCGCCTTTCCTGTGCAGCGCGCCTCCTCTTGAGATGCGTCGGAAACGTCGGGAATTCTTTCCCGAGGAAGCAGGGAAGGATCCCTTATCTCGAGCTTGGAGGCGGAAACGGAGCTCCTCTGGAGGAGGCCGGACCCTCGTGCTTCCTCTGGAGTGGAGACGGGTATATCGGGGAACCTCCTGAGTTGTAGCAAGGGTGTGTAGGACCCTTTGGAAGTTCCAGAGTTTAGGTGTGATTACTCTCGAGACGCCGCAGAGAAAATGGGCCTCATCTCGACTGGAGCAGAGAACCTCCTGGATTTTCTCGAGTTGTGGCAGGTGCTCTCGACATACGACCGTGACCTCAGGGACAGTGTAGCAGATGTGTCACGCTTCCCGTCGCGGGGATCAAGGGATCTGTGGCTTTCCCACGAGGCTTTCCCACAGGGCTGTCCCACGTGCCACCATGGTGTGAGTGGATCCTCGGCGTGAAAGTCGAGGCATTGCGGGGAAAACAGGTTCCTCTGAAATGGACTGAGATATCTGGGGGACTCTTGGAATGATGGCACGACCCTGGAGTTCCTCTCGCCTTTCCTATTGAGAGCCCTTGCTCTTGAGAGGCCACGGGAACGCTGAAAAATCTTTCCTGACTAAGCAGGATAGGATCCCTCATCTCGAGCTACCAGGCGGAAACGGGGTTCCTCTGGATGTGTGCGGGACCCTCGTGCTTCCTCTCGAGTGGAGACGGGTATGTCGGGGAACTTCTTGAGTTGCAGCAAGGACCCTTTTGAATTTCCAGAGTTTAGGTGTGATGAGCCTCCAGACGCCTCAGAGGAAATGGGCCTCATCTCGCCTGGAGCGGAGAACCTCCTGGATTTTCTAGAGTTGGGCAGGGTCTCTCGAGTTACGACGGGGACCGCAGGGACCCGCTCTGGTGGCCTCAGGAAAGGCCAGTGCCCATGGGAGTTGCAAGGGGGCCTTTCGGGATTCCTCTCCCGTCGATGTCGGGGCCTAAGACCTTGTGTGGAGTCGGGGCTGGAACCTGAGGATTCCTCTCCAGTGCTGACATGGATCTTGGGGTACTTCTGGAGTCTCTCCTGGGGAGTCAGTGCTCATCTCGTGTGGGGGCATGCACGTGAGCTTTCCTCACGAACTGTAGCGGCAGTGTCACACTTCCCGTCGCGGGGATCAAGGGATCTGTGGCTTTCCCTCGAGGCTTTCCGACGAGGCTTTCCCACAGGGCTGTCCCACGTGGGACATGCCATGGTGGAGTGAGTGGATCCTCGGCGTGAAAGTAGAGGCAGTGCAGGGAAAACAAGTTCCTCTGGAATGGACTGAGACATCTGGGGGTCCCTTGGAATTGTGGCACGACACTGGGGTTTCTCTCGCCTTTCCTGTTGAGAGCGCCTCTTCTTGAGATGCGACAGGAAAGCCGGGAATTCTTTCCAGACGAAGCAGGAAAAGAATCCCTAATCTCAAGCTACGAGGTGGAAACCAGGCTCCTCTGGATGTGGGCGGGACCCTCGTGCTTCCTCTCGAGTGGAGACTGGTATGTCGGGGAACTTCTTGAGTTGCAGCAAGCGTGTGAAGGACCCTTTGGAAGTTCCAGAGGTTAGGTGTGATTAGCCTCGAGACGCCTCAGCGGAAATGGGCCTCATCTAGCCTGGAGGGGAGAACCTCCTGGATGTTCTCGAGTTGCTGCAGGTGCTCTCGACTTAAGACGGGGACCTCAGGGACCTGCTCTTGTGGCCTCAGGAAAGGCCAGTCCCCATGCGAGTAGCTCGGGGGCCTCTTGGGATTCCTCTCCCTTCGATGCCGGGGTCTAAGACCTTGTGTGGAGTCGGTGCTGGAACCTGAGGATTCTACTCCAGTGCTGACATGGATCTTAGGGTACTTCTGGAGTCTCCCCAGGGGAGTCAGTCCTACTCTCAGTGGGGGCATGCACGTGCGCTTTCCTCCCGCGTTGTAGCAGCAGTGTCACCCTCCCGTCGCGTGGATCATGGGATCAGTGGCTTTCCCTCGAGGCTTTCCCACGAGGCTTTCCCACAGGGCTCTCCCACGTGCCACCATGGTGTGAGTCGATCCTCGGCTTGAAAGTCGAGGCAGTGCAGGGAAAACAGGTTTCCCTGGAATGGACTGAGACATCTGGGGGACTCTGGGAATGGTGGCACGACCCTGGAGTTCCTCTCGCCTTTCCTGTGGAGAGCGCCTCCTCTTGAGATGCGACGGAACGCCGGGAATTCTTTCCCGACCACGCAGGGAAAGGATCCCTCCTCTCGAGCTAGGAGGCGGAAACGGGGCTGCTCTGGATGTGGGCGGAACTCTCGTACTTCCTCTCAAGTGGAGACGGGTATGTCGGGGAACTTCTTGAGTTGCAGCCAGGGTGGGTAGGACCCTTTGGAAGTTCCAGAGGTTAGGTGTGATTAGCCTCGAGACGCGTCAGCCCAAATGGGCTCATCTCGCCTGGAGGGGAGAACCTCCTGGATTTTCTCGAGTTGCGGCAGGTGCTCTAGACTTAAGACTGGGACCTCAGGGACCCGCTCTGGTGGCGTCAAGAAAGGCTAGTCCCCATGTGTGTTGCCCGAGGGCCTCTCGGGATTCCTCTCCCGTCGATGCCGGGGCCTAATACCTTGTGTGGAGTCAGTGCCGGAAACTGAGCATTCCTCTGAAGTCCTGAAATGGATCTTGGGGTACTTCGGGAGTCTCCCTAGGGGAGTCAGTCCTTTTCTCGAGTGGGGGCATGCACGTTCGCTTTCCTCCCGAGCTCTAGCAGCAGTGTCACGCTTCCCGTCGAGTGGAAAATGGATCTGTGGCTTTCCATCGAGGCTTTCCCACGAGGCTTTCACACAGGGCTGTCCCACGGGCCACCGTGGTGTGAGTCGATCCTCGGCTTGAAAGTGGAGGCAGTGCTGGGAAAACAGGTTTCCCTGGAATGGACTGAGACATCTGGGGGACTCTGGGAATGTGGCACGACCCTGGAGTTTCTCTCGCCTTTTCTGTGGAGAGCGCCTCCTCTTGAGATGCGACGGGAACGCCGGGAATTCTTTCCCGACCACGCAGGGAAAGGATCCCTCCTCTCGGATAGGAGGCGGAAACGGGGCTCCTCTGGATGTGGGAGGGACTCTCGTGCTTCCTCTAGAGTGGAGTCGGGTATTTCGGGGAACTTCTTGAATTGCAGCAAGGGTGTGAAGGACCCTTTGGAAGTTCCAGAGTTTAGGTGTGATTAGCCTCGAGACGCCTCAGTGGAAATGGGCCTCATCTCGCCTGGAGGGGGGAACCTCCTGGATTTTCTCGAGTTGCGGCAGGTGCTCTCGACTTACGATGGGGACCTCAGGGACCCGCTCTGGTGGCCTCAGGAAAGGCCAGTCCCCATGCGAGTTGCTCGGGGGCCTCTCGGGATCCCTCTCCTTTCAATACCGGGGCTTAAGACGTTGTGTGGTGTCGGTGCCGGAACCTGAGTATTCCTCTCAAGTGCTGACATGGATCTTCGGGTTCTTTTGGAGTCTCCCAAGGGGAGTTAGTCCTCGTCTCAAATGGGGGATTGCACGTGTGCTTTCCTCCCGAGCTGTAGCAGCAGTGTCACGCTTCCCTTCGCATGGATCAAGGGATCTGTGGCTTTCCCTCGAGGCTTTCCCACGAAGCTTTCCCACAGGGCTGACCCACGTACCACCGTGGTGTGAGTGGATCCTCGGCTTGAAAGTCGAGGCAGTGCCGGGAAAACAGGTTTCCCTGGAATGGACTGAGATATCTGGGGAACTTTGGGAATGTTGGCACGACCCTGGAGTTCCTCTCGCCTTTCCTGTGGATAGCGCCACCTCTTGAGATGGGACGGGAACGCCGGGAATTCTTTCCCGACCCTGCAGGGAAAGGATCCCTCCTCTCGAGCTATGAGGCGGAAACGGGGCTCCTCTGGATGTGGGCGGGACTATCGTGCTTCCTCTCGTGTGGAGACGGGTTTGTCGGGGAACTTCCTGAGTTGCAGCAAGGGTGTGAAGGACCCTTTGGAAGTTCCAGAGTTAGGTGCCATTAGCCTCCAGACGTCTCAGCGGAAATGGGCCTCATCTCGCCTCGGAGGGGAGAACCTCCTGGATTTTTTCGAGTTGCGGCAGGTGCTCTCGACTTTGAACGGGGACCTCAGGGATTCCGCTTTGGTGGCCTCAGGAAAGGCCAGTCCCCATGCGAGTTGCTCGGGGCCTCTCGGGATTCCTCTCCCGTCGATGCCGGGGCCTAAGACCTTGTGTGGAGTCGGTGCCGGAACCTGAGGATTCCTCTCCAGTGCTGACATGGATCTTGGGGTACTTCTGGAGTCTCCCCAGGGGAGTCAGTCCTCGTCTCAAGTGGGGCATGCACGTGCGTTTTCCTCCCGAGCTGTAGCAGCATTGTCACGCTTCCCTGTCGAGTGGATCAAGGGATCAGTGGCTTTCCCTCGAGGCTTTCCCATCGAGGCTTTCCCACGAGGCTTTCCCACAGGGCTGTCCCACGTGCCACCGTGGTGTGAGTCGATCCTCGGCTTGAAAGTCGAGGCAGTGCAGGGAAAACAGGTTTCCTGGAATGGACTGAGACATCTGGGGGACTCTGGGAATGGTGGCACGACCCTGGAGTTCCTCTCGCCTTCCTGTGGAGAGCGCCTCCTCTTGAGATGCGACGGGAACGCCAGGAAATTCTTTCCCGACCACGCAGGGAAAGGATCCCTCCTCTCGAGCTATGAGGCGGAAACGGGGCTCCTCTGGATGTGGGCGGGACTCTCGTGCTTCCTCTCGAGTGGAGACGGGTATGTCGGGGAACTTCTTGAGTTGCAGCAAGGGTGTGAAGGACCCTTTGGTAGTTCCAGAAGGTTAGGTGTGATTAGCCTCGAGACGCCTCAGCGGAAATGGGACCTCATCTCGCCTGGAGGGGAGAACCTCCTGGATTTTCTCGAGTTGCGGCAGGTGCTCTCGACTTACGACGGGGACCTCAGGGACCCGCTCTGGTGGCCTCAGGAAAGGCCAGTCCCCATGCGAGTTGCTCGGGGGCCTCTCGGGATTCCTCTCCCGTCGATGCCGGGGCCTAAGACCTTGTGTGGAGTCGGTGCCGGAACCTGAGGATTCCTCTCCAGTGCTGACATGGATCTTGGGGTACTTCTGGAGTCTCCCCAGGGGAGTCAGTCCTCGTCTCGAGTGGGGGCATGCACCTGTGCTTTCCTCCCGAGCTGTAGCAGCAGTGTCACGCTTCCCTTCGACGTGGATCAAGGGATCAGTGGCTTTCCCTCGAGGCTTTCCCACGAGGCTTTCCCACAGGGCTGTCCCACGTGCCAACCGTGGTGTGAGTCGATTCCTCGGCTTGAAAGTCGAGGCAGTGCAGGAAAACAGGTTTCCCTGGAATGGACTGAGACATCTGGGGGACTCTGGAATGGTGGCACGACCCTGGAGTTCCTCTCGCCTTTCCTGTAGAGAGCGCCTCCTCTTGAGATGCGCTGGGAACGCCGGGAATTCTTTACCAGACCAACGCAGGGAAAGGATCCCTCATCTCGAGCTAGAGGCGGAAACGGGGCTCCTCTGGATGTGGGCGGGACTCTCGTGCTTCCTCTCGAGTGGAGACGGGTATGTCGGGGAACTTCTTGAGTTGCAGCAAGGGATGTGAAGGACCCTTTGGAAGTTCCAGAGGTTTAGGTGTGATTAGCCTCGAGACGCCTCAGCGGAAATGGGCCTCATCTCGCCTGGAGGGGAGAACCTCCTGGATTTTCTCGAGTTGCGGCAGGTTGTTCTCGACCTACGACCGGGACCTCAGGGACCCGCTCTGGTGGCCTTCAGGAAAGGCCAGTACACCCTTGCGAGTTGCTAGGGGCCTCTCGGGATTACTCTCCCGTCGATGCCGGGGCCTAAAACCTTGTGTGGAGTCCGGGCCTGAACCTGAGGATTCTTCTCCAGTGCTGACATGGATCCTGGGGTACTTTCTGGAGTCTCCCCAAGGGAATCAGTCCTCTTCTTTAGTGGGGGCTATTCACGTGTGCTTTCCTCCCGAGCTGTAACAGCAGTGTCATGCTTCCCGTCCCGTGGATCAAGGGATCTGTGGCTTTTTCTCGAGGCTTTCCCACGAGGCTTTCCCAAGATGCTTTCCCACAGGGCTGTTCCTCGTGCCATTGTGGTGGGAGTAGATCCTCTGCGTCAAACTCGAGGCCAGTGTAGGGAAAACAAATTCGTGGGAAAGCCTCGAGGGAAAGCCACAGATAACGTGATTCACGTGACAGGAAGCATGACACTGCTGCTACAGCTCGGGAGGAAAGCGATTGTGCATGCCCATCTCGAGCCGAGGACTGACTCCCCTGTGGAGACTCCAGTAGAACCCGAAGTTCCTTGTCAGCACTGGAGAGGAATCCTCAGGTTCAGGCCCGGACTCCACACAAGGTCTTAGACCCCGGCATCGACGGGAGAGGAATCCCGAGAGGCCCCCTAGCAACTCCCATGGGGACTGGACTTTCCTGAGGCCACGAGAGGCGGGTCCCTGAGGTCCCCGTCGTAAGTTGAGAGCACCTGCCACAACTCGAGAAAATTCAGGAGGTTCTGCCCTCCAGGCGGAGATGAGGCCCATTTCCGCTGAGGCGTCTCGAGGCTAATCACACTTAAGCTCTGGAACTTCCAAAGGGTCCTTCACACCCTAGCTGAAACACAAGAAGTTCCCCGACATACCCGTCTCCACTCGAGAGGAAGCACGAGGGTCATCAAACATCCAGAGGAGCTCCGTTTCCGCATGGAGCTCGAGATGACGGATACTTTCCCTACTTCTTCGGGAAAGAATTCCCGGTGTTCCCGACGAATCTCAAGAGGAGGCGCTCTCTACAGAAAGGTGAGAGGAACTCCAGGGTCGTGCCACCATTCCTAGAGTCCCCCAGATGTCTCAGTCCATTCTAGAGGAAACTGTTTTCCCTGTACTGCCTCGACTTTCAAGCCGAGGATCGACTCACACCACGGTTTCACGAGGTACAGCCCTGTGGGAAAGTCTCGAGGGAAAGCCACCGATCCTTGATCCACGCGCCGGGAAGTGAGACACTGCTGCTACAGCTCGGGAGGAAAGCGCTCGTGCATGCCCCCACTCGAGCCCAGGACTGACTGCCCTGTGGAGACTCCAGAATTACTCCAAGATCCATGTCAGCACTGGAGAGGAATCCTCAGGTTCTGGCCCCGACTCTACACAAGGACTTAAGCCCAGCATCGATGGGAGAGGAATCCCGAGAGTCACCCTAGCAACTCGCATGGGGACTGGCCTTTTCTGAGGCCACCAGAGCGGGTCCCGTAGGTGCCCGTCGTAAGTCGAGAGCACCTGCTGCAACTCGAGAAAATCCAGGAGGTTCTCCCCTCCATGTGAGAGGAGGCCCATTTCCGTGGAGGAGTCTCACGGCTAATCACACCTTATCTCTGGCACTTCCAAAGGGTCCTTCACACCCTTGTTGCCACTAAAGAAGTTTCCGACATACCCGTCTCCACTTGAGAGGAAGCATGAGGGTCCCTCCCAGATCCAGAGCAGCCCCGTTTCAGCCTCGTAGCTCGAGATGAGGGATCCTTTCCTTGCTTCATCGGGAAAGACTTCCCGCCGTTCCCGTCGCATGTCAGGAGGATGCTCCTCCACAGGAAAGGCAAGAGAAACTCCAGGGTCCTTCCAACATTCCAAGAGTCCGCGCAGATGTCTCAGTCCATACCAGAGGAACCTGTTTTCCCTGCTCTGCTCGACTTTCAGGCCGAGGATCTACTCACACCACTGTGGGCACGTGGGACAGCCTTGTGGGAAAGCCTCGTGAGAAAGTCTTGAGGGAAGCCACAAATTCCTTGACTGACGTGACGGGAAGCCTGACACTGCGGCTACCGCGCGGGAGGAAAGCGCACGTGCATGCCCCCACTTCGAGCCGAGGACTGACTTCTCTGGGCAGACTCCAGAAGTACCCCAAGATCCATGTCAGCACTGGAGAGGAATCCTCAGGTTCCGGCTTCAACTCACACAAGGTCTTAGGCCCCGGCATCGACCTGAGAGGAATCCCGAGTGGCCCCCTAAAACCTTGCAATGTGACTGGCCTTTCCTGAGGCCACCAGAGCGGGTCCCTGACGTCCCCGTCGTAACTCGAGAGCACGTGCCACAAGTCGAGAAAATCCAGGAGGTTCTCCCTCCAGGCGAGATGAGGCCCATTTCCGCTGAGGCGTTTCGAGGCTAATCACACCTAACCTCTGGAACTTCAAAGGGTCCTTCACACCCTTGTTGCAACTCAAGAAGTTCCCCGACATACCCGTCTCCACTCGAGAGGAAGCACGAGGTTCCGCCCACATCCAGAGGAGCCCGGTTCCGCCTCATAGCTGGAGATTAGGGATCCTTTCCCTACTTTGTCAGGAGAGAATTCCCAGTGTTCCATCACATCTCCAGATGAGGCGCTTTCAACAGGAAAGGCGGAGGAACTCCAGGGTAGTCCCCATTCCAAGAGTCCCCAGATGTCTCAGTCCATTCAGAGGATCCTGTGTTCCCTGCACTGCCTCGACGTTCACGCGATGATTGACTCACACGCGGAGGCTCTTGGACAGCTTGTGGGAAAGCTTCGTGTGAAGCCTCGAGGGAAAGCCTCGAGGAATGCCTCAGATCCCTGTGTACCACGCTACAGGAAGTTTGACGCTTCTGCTACAGCTTGGGAGGTAAGCGCACGTGCATGCCCCCAATGAAGACGAAGACTGACTCCCCTTTCGAGACTCCAGAATTACCCCAAGATACATGTCAGCTGTGGACAG